>NW_026089611.1:15000-30000 GCF_905147045.1 Nymphalis io
TCAAGACGAACTTGGACAGGAGTGGCGACGACGAGAAAGCGATACCTCCCGAACACCACATCTCCCGCGATCGTTACAACCGCGGGATTCAGTGCTGGGCTATTTCCTGTTCGCTCGCCGCTACTAAGGAAATCCTGGTTAGTTTCTTTTCCTCCGCTTACTAATATGCTTAAATTCGGCGGGTGATCCTCCCTGATCTGAGGCCAACGATAAAAAAAAAACGAGGCAGACGCGATATCCGTCAACGCGACGGCGCCGCTTTCGTCGAGACGAGACGAGACGAGACGAGATCTTCATCATCATCCGTCCGTTCCGACGTCGGCGTCGACGCGCTCTTCGGACGTCGAGTCCGCCTACTATTCGTTATCGCGCGTGCACGCACGTGCGCGCGTTCGTTCGTTCGTTCGCCACCCCGCCGTCTGTGTATATAATGATAACACAGACACGAGAGACGACACGACGCGACGCGACACGAAACGACACGCCTCGAAAACGAATACGACGTTTACATGTCATCACGTACGCAATGCGCGCTTTATGTGTATACGTCGTAACGAAAACGGAGCTGTTTTATCGATATACGTTCGATCGATGTTCGATAACGAGAAACGTACGAACTCTCGCTCTCCCACTAGACTAGAAGAGATCGGCCCTCATATATCCGATTACCCTCTTTGATCGAACGATAGAACGACGATCGAAAGGTCGGAGATGGGGGCGCGCTCTCGACTAGACCGATCGACGAAGACGACGACGACGACGTAGACGACGTAGACGACGTAGACGTACGAATCGGTAGAGCGAGCGACGCTCTCGGTCTCTCACACATCGCGCATAACGAAACTCCGTGACGTAAACGTACACACGAACCGTATATAAATACAAAAATTTTGTAATATACACGAACACGCATGGTACATAAACATACATACACGTCGTATTGAAATATTTGAACGGACCGAGAGAGAGTCGGTTCGTATACGAATACGAATACGAACGAACTCTAAAACGGATACCGTCATGTGTTCGAGAATAACGTATAATAGTTTAACATTACGAAAAACTATATACACATTAAACATTGAACAGTGTGGTATATATTTTTATACAGCCGGCCCTCAGACAGGAGTGGTCCTGGATGTTTCTCCACGGACCGCAATGTGCGTTCGAAATGTCGATGTTCAAATGTGTCCTGCAGTTCACACTATGACGCGCAGTTAACTGCGTTCTTCATCGACCCGCGAGCCAAGTGATCCACCGTCCAGGGTAATTGTTTATTTTCATGATGATTAGTTTCTACGATCACTGAAGCGATTCTATACACGCCCGTGATATTAGTTTGTTTAAATTTTTTTTTTTTTTCTTTTTTTTATTTCTTTTCAGTATATAAATAAAAATTAAAAAAAAAAAAAATATTAAAAAAAAAAAATTAAAAAAAAATATACGTTATTTGAAGATGACGATGCGCTATCGAAAGACGACAACATCGTGCTTTCCTCGAGAAACCGACGTCGAAACATCAGAAGGGACGCGTTGAACGACCCCGTTTTTATTATATTCGGAGTCGTCGTCTCGCATCCGAACGACATACGAACGCCGAACCGCATTTTGTTTTATTTCATTTTACGAAAAAAACAAACGAAACTTTCAGCGGACGCTTCTCGTATCCCCGCCGACTGACCGATCGACTGACTGACTGATCGTCGATCATCGTATCATCGTCTAGGAGAGCGTGTGAAACGCATCATCGCACGTATCGATCGAAAGCACGAGGCCTCTATGAAAATATGATATAACGCATAAAACACAAAACACGAAAACACATCGACGTCACCACGGATCGATATCATATTAAATTCAAAAACGAATTCAAATCGACACTCACATAACGACCGATCGATGTAAACGATGACGAGACTCGTAATCGAACGGAGACGACGACGCGTAACGTAGACGTAGACGTAGACGTAGACGAAGAACGAAAGACGAAAACGAAAACGAAGAGCGACGAGAGTCTTGAACTCGAAACGTATACAGTGTCGTATATATATTATACATGTGACTCGCGGCGCGGATTCTTGCCGGTCTACGTACACAGGTATAACGAAGACGACTACGGTAACGACGAGTGAAGACTGCACGCGTGCAACTTCGATGTTCGTTAGCTAGCGTTCTCGCTAGTTACGTTCGCCGCGTACATACGACGTCCACATTCGAATTGAAAGTACACGATTACATACGTCTTACGACGATCGTTATGTTCGTATCTCTTTTTATAATACTACGTTTTAATATATATACGTATATCGATTCGATGACGACGCTTCAGCGATACGTATTGTATTTATATATTTTTTTGCGAATATCGTTATTTTCATACGTGATGATACTAACGTCGAAGGCGATGACGACTCGTATATCAACGAACGCCTAGACGAAGACGACGTAGTCGTCGTCGTCGTCGTCGGAGAAACGATAATGCGATCCACCGATCGAATTCGCATTTTTTCGTATTATGATTCTTTTTGGTTGTTGTTATTGTTATTGTTTTATTATATCGTCGTATATCGGCACTCTCATTGCTCTTTCGTGCTGCACTATTTATCTCGCTCGTATACAGAGAAGAGCTCGATCCGCACAGAGACGAAACAGAATTCGAGATAGATAAACGTACGTTAATGATCCTTCCGCAGGTTCCCCTACGGAAACCTTGTTACGACTTTTACTTCCTCTAAATGATCAAGTTTGGTCAACTTCCCAGCAACGCCGACGGCCGTGAAGCCACCGCGTGTCGGTCCGAAGACCTCACTAAATCATTCAATCGGTAGTAGCGACGGGCGGTGTGTACAAAGGGCAGGGACGTAATCAACGCGAGCTTATGACTCGCGCTTACTAGGAATTCCTCGTTTATGGGGGATAATTGCAAACCCCAATCCCCAGCACGAAGGAGTTTCAACGGGTTGCCCGGGCCTCTAGGCCAGGGAGAACATGCTGATTCCTTCAGTGTAGCGCGCGTGCGGCCCAGGACATCTAAGGGCATCACAGACCTGTTATTGCTCAATCTCGTGCGGCTCGAAGCCGCCGGTCCCTCTAAGAAGAATTTTAATACGCCGCCAGTGAGTTGCTCGACCGAAATCGGGCACACCTAAATGACGACGCCTATTTAGCAGGCTAGAGTCTCGTTCGTTACCGGAATTAACCAGACAAATCGCTCCACCAACTAAGAACGGCCATGCACCACCACCCACCGAATCAAGAAAGAGCTATTAATCTGTCAATCCTTCCGGTGTCCGGGCCTGGTGAGATTTCCCGTGTTGAGTCAAATTAAGCCGCAGGCTCCACTCCTGGTGGTGCCCTTCCGTCAATTCCTTTAAGTTTCAGCTTTGCAACCATACTCCCCCCGGAGTCCAAAATCTTTGGTTTCCCGGAAGCTGCCCGCCGAGCCATTGTAGTAACGTCGGCGGATCGCTAGATGACATATTTACGGTTAGAACTAGGGCGGTATCTAATCGCCTTCGAACCTCTAACTTTCGTTCTTGATTGATGAAAACACCTTTGGCAAATGCTTTCGCTGATGTTCGTCTTGCGACGATCCAAGAATTTCACCTCTAACGTCGCAATACGAATGCCCCCAGTTATCCCTATTAATCATTACCTCGGAGTTCTGAAAACCAACAAAATAGAACCGAGATCATATTCTATTATTCCATGCACGAAATATTCAAGCGGCATTTTGAGCCCGCTTTGAGCACTCTAATTTGTTCAAAGTAAAATTGTCGGCCCACCTCGACACTCACCGAAGAGCACCGCGATAGGATTTTGATATTGAACCGGCGTTTTACCGCCGGCTCACCGACGATATGCTCCGCAAACGTGTCAGTATCACCGCGGATGCGGTGCACCGACAGCGCGGCGCACAAATGCAACTACGAGCTTTTTAACCGCAACAATTTTAGTATACGCTATTGGAGCTGGAATTACCGCGGCTGCTGGCACCAGACTTGCCCTCCAATTGTTCCTCGTTAAAATATTTAAAGTGTACTCATTCCGATTACGAGGCCTCGAAAGAGTCCCGTATCGTTATTTTTCGTCACTACCTCCCCGTGCCGGGAGTGGGTAATTTGCGCGCCTGCTGCCTTCCTTGGATGTGGTAGCCGTTTCTCAGGCTCCCTCTCCGGAATCGAACCCTGATTCCCCGTTACCCGTGACAACCATGGTAGTCGCAGAAACTACCATCGAAAGTTGATAAGGCAGACATTTGAAAGATGCGTCGCCGGTACTGGACCATGCGATCGGCAAAAGTTATCCAGATTCATCAAAATTAACGACTTCGGACGAGACGCCCTCCGTCGATTGGATTTGATCTAATAAAAGCACTCATCCCATCACTGGTCAGAGTTCTGATTGCATGTATTAGCTCTAGAATTACCACAGTTATCCAAGTAACTGAGTAAGATCTAAGGAACCAAAACTGATATATTGAGCCATTCGCGGTATCGCCTTAATACGGCTTGCACTGAGACATGCATGGCTTAATCTTTGAGACAAGCATATAACTACTGGCAGGATCAACCAGGGAGCTAACATAGATTATTCTCGACGACGACGACGACACGTCCGTGCGTGCTTGCGCGAACGCGACACCTTCGCCGTAAGTTTCTCTCATTTAACTCGATTCTCGTTTCTAGCAACGACGACGACGACGACGTTGTCTTCGTTCGTCGTCGCTTCGAAACGAGGTTCGTCGTACCGTATCGATTCGATCGCGTTAGACGCGATAGACTCTTACGGTTGACTTTTTTCATTCATTATCATAATAAATAATGATAAATAACCGACGACATCGAAGTAGCCCGAGAAGAGCACGACGACGACGACGACGATTCGTCTTCTAAGATGACACTCGACGGTCACGAATATGAATATTCGAAACGAGATCGTTCATTTTAGAAACACTTCCGTACACGATGTGCACGTATGTTATTGTTCAACGGATATATGTGTCGTGAAACATTCGGATCGACGCCCGGTGTTTGAGTGTTCGTACCGATACTCGGGTTATGTATTTTTCGTACATGATAGTTTTTGTTAATATAAAGAGTTTTAGGAACGACCGTTTCGCATACATTTCTATATGCATTAAACGAACGTACTGAATCTTTTAAAAACTCCGTCTGCCGCGTTTATCTCCGAAGACATCGTCATCGCACCACACATCGGGGTCCACAATAAATCTACACGAGAACGTCATACGTTATCATGTCGATGAATTTGTAGAGAGAGGAGCGATGACGACGCCGGAGTCGCTTTAGAAAGAGCAACTTACGTACGTCCGTCGGTCGGCACAGTTATAGAACGAAAAGTATATTTCTCCACATTATTTGTATAATATATTATTATTGTAAAACGACAACGCCGCGACGAGCTTACGACGACGACGACCGCGGCAGCAATACATTATAATATAATACAACAATACTAGAAGAAAACAACTTTTCGATAGAGTCTTATCTTCAACGGTTGCGACGCGTCTCACGAAATAATATTTTCATATATATCGTTCGACGTTCGAACCGAACGTACTCTATGTATATGCCGGACGATGAATATGACATTCGGCGCTTCATAACGGCGGATGTATTTTTTTCGAATATTTTTATATTTAATGTTTTATATATAATATCAACCCCCTCCCCGTCGCAAGGAATAAAACAAAGAACTCCCCCCCAACCCCCTAACCTCCCACCCCCACCCCCGAAAAATTAACGCGGTACGTTCGTGTATTGTGGAATCGAAGTTTATATTTTACGACGATAACATACTTTATTTTTCTGAAATATTTTAAAATAACATTAGAATCGAACACGATAACGATATCCGAGTGATTTCATTCGATCACTAAATTTGAACTATAACAGAACGATAATAAAATATCTTTGAAATGTGAAAAAAATAACGCGGTACGTTCGTGTATTGTGGAATCGAAGTTTACATTTTACGACGATAACATACTTCATTTTTCTGAAATATTTTAAAATAACATTAGAATCGAACACGATAACGATATCCGAGTGATTTCATTCGATCACTAAATTTGAACTATAACAGAACGATAATATAACATCTTTGAAATGTGAAAAAATTAATGCGGTAAGTTCGTGTATTGTGGAATCGAAGTTTACATTTTACGACGATAACATACTTTATTTATCTGAAACATTTTAAAATGACACTAGATTCGATCATTGCATTTGAACTATAACAGAAAGATAATATAATATCCTTCAAATGTGAAAAAATTAACGCGGTACGTTCGTGTATTGTGGAATCGAAGTTTACATTTTACGACGATATCATACTTTATTTATCTGAAATATTTTAAAATTACACTAGAATCGAACACGATAACGATATCCGAGTGATTTCATTCGATCATTGCATTTGAACTATAACAGAACGATAATAAAATATCTTTCAAATGTGAAAAAATTAACGCGGTACGTTCGTGTATTGTGGAATCGTAGTTTACATTTTACGACGATAACATACTTTATTTATCTAAAATATGTTAAAATAACACTAGATTCGATCATTGCATTTGAAATATAACAGAACGATAATATAATATCTTCAAAATGTGAAAAAATTAACGCGGTACGTTCGTGTATTGTGAAATCGAAGTTTACATTTTACGACGATAACATACTTTATTTATCTAAAATATGTTAAAATAACACTAGATTCGATCATTGCATTTGAACTATAACAGAACGATAATAAAATATCATTGAAATGTGAAAAAAATAACGCGGTACGTTCGTGTATTGTGGAATCGAAGTTTACATTTTACGACGATAACATACTTCATTTTTCTGAAATATTTTAAAATAACATTAGAATCGAACACGATAACGATATCCGAGTGATTTCATTCGATCACTAAATTTGAACTATAACAGAACGATAATATAACATCTTTGAAATGTGAAAAAATTAACGCGGTACGTTCGTGTATTGTGGAATCGAAGTTTACATTTTACGACGATAACATACTTTATTTATCTGAAACATTTTAAAATAACACTAGATTCGATCATTGCATTTGAACTATTACAGAAAGATAATATAATATCCTTCAAATGTGAAAAAATTAACGCGGTACGTTCGTGTATTGTGGAATTGAAGTTTACATTTTACGACGATAACATACTTTAGCGACATCGTTCATGACACGAACTAACCACGAACGTGACACTACAAAATTTACATCTTATAATATCTTTCAAATGTGAAAAAATTAACGCGGTACGTTCGTGTATTGTGGAATCGAAGTTTACATTTTACGACGATAACATACTTTATTTATCTGAAATATTTTAAAATGACACTAGATTCGATCATTGCATTTGAACTATAACAGAACGATAATATAATATCTTCGAAATGTGAAAAAATTAACGCGGTACGTTCGTGTATTGTGGAATCGAAGTTTACATTTTACGACGATAACATACTTTATTTTTCTGAAATATTTTAAAATAACATTAGAATCGAACACGATAACGATATCCGAGTGATTTCATTCGATCACTAAATTTGAACTATAACAGAACGATAATATAATATCTTCGAAATGTGAAAAAATTAACGCGGTACGTTCGTGTATTGTGGAATCTAAGTTTACATTTTACGACGATAACATACTTTATTTATCTAAAATATGTTAAAATAACACTAGATTCGATCATTGCATTTGAAATATAACAGAACGATAATATAATATCTTCAAAATGTGAAAAAATTAACGCGGTACGTTCGTGTATTGCGGAATCTAAGTTTACATTTTACGACGATAACATACTTTATTTATCTGAAATATTTTAAAATAACACTAGAATCGAACACGATAACGATATCCGAGTGATTTCATTCGATCACTAAATTTGAACTATAACAGAACGATAATATAATATCTTTCAAATGTGAAAAAATTAACGCGGTACGTTCGTGTATTGTGGAATCGAAGTTTACATTTTACGACGATAACATACTTTAGCGACATCGTTCATGACACGAACTAACCACGAACGTGACACTACAAAATTTACATCTTATAATATCTTTCAAATGTGAAAAAATTAACGCGGTACGTTCGTGTATTGTGGAATCGAAGTTTACATTTTACGACGATAACATACTTTATTTATCTGAAATATTTTAAAATGACACTAGATTCGATCATTGCATTTGAACTATAACAGAAAGATAATATAATATCCTTCAAATGTGAAAAAATTAACGCGGTACGTTCGTGTATTGTGGAATCGAAGTTTACATTTTACGACGATAACATACTTTATTTTTCTGAAATATTTTAAAATAACATTAGAATCGAACACGATAACGATATCCGAGTGATTTCATTCGATCACTAAATTTGAACTATAACAGAACGATAATATAATATCTTCGAAATGTGAAAAAATTAACGCGGTACGTTCGTGTATTGTGGAATCGAAGTTTACATTTTACGACGATAACATACTTTATTTATCTAAAATATGTTAAAATAACACTAGATTCGATCATTGCATTTGAAATATAACAGAACGATAATATAATATCTTCAAAATGTGAAAAAATTAACGCGGTACGTTCGTGTATTGTGGAATCTAAGTTTACATTTTACGACGATAACATACTTTATTTATCTGAAATATTTTAAAATAACACTAGAATCGAACACGATAACGATATCCGAGTGATTTCATTCGATCACTAAATTTGAACTATAACAGAACGATAATATAATATCTTTCAAATGTGAAAAAATTAACGCGGTACGTTCGTGTATTGTGGAATCGAAGTTTACATTTTACGACGATAACATACTTTATTTTTCTGAAATATTTTAAAATAACATTAGAATCGAACACGATAACGATATCCGAGTGATTTCATTCGATCACTAAATTTGAACTATAACAGAACGATAATATAATATCTTCGAAATGTGAAAAAATTAACGCGGTACGTTCGTGTATTGTGGAATCGAAGTTTACATTTTACGACGATAACATACTTTATTTATCTGAAACATTTTAAAATGACACTAGATTCGATCATTGCATTTGAACTATAACAGAAAGATAATATAATATCCTTCAAATGTGAAAAAATTAACGCGGTACGTTCGTGTATTGTGGAATCGAAGTTTACATTTTACGACGATATCATACTTTATTTATCTGAAATATTTTAAAATTACACTAGAATCGAACACGATAACGATATCCGAGTGATTTCATTCGATCATTGCATTTGAACTATAACAGAACGATAATAAAATATCTTTCAAATGTGAAAAAATTAACGCGGTACGTTCGTGTATTGTGGAATCGTAGTTTACATTTTACGACGATAACATACTTTATTTATCTAAAATATGTTAAAATAACACTAGATTCGATCATTGCATTTGAAATATAACAGAACGATAATATAATATCTTCAAAATGTGAAAAAATTAACGCGGTACGTTCGTGTATTGTGAAATCGAAGTTTACATTTTACGACGATAACATACTTTATTTATCTAAAATATGTTAAAATAACACTAGATTCGATCATTGCATTTGAACTATAACAGAACGATAATAAAATATCATTGAAATGTGAAAAAAATAACGCGGTACGTTCGTGTATTGTGGAATCGAAGTTTACATTTTACGACGATAACATACTTCATTTTTCTGAAATATTTTAAAATAACATTAGAATCGAACACGATAACGATATCCGAGTGATTTCATTCGATCACTAAATTTGAACTATAACAGAACGATAATATAACATCTTTGAAATGTGAAAAAATTAACGCGGTACGTTCGTGTATTGTGGAATCGAAGTTTACATTTTACGACGATAACATACTTTATTTATCTGAAACATTTTAAAATAACACTAGATTCGATCATTGCATTTGAACTATTACAGAAAGATAATATAATATCCTTCAAATGTGAAAAAATTAACGCGGTACGTTCGTGTATTGTGGAATTGAAGTTTACATTTTACGACGATAACATACTTTAGCGACATCGTTCATGACACGAACTAACCACGAACGTGACACTACAAAATTTACATCTTATAATATCTTTCAAATGTGAAAAAATTAACGCGGTACGTTCGTGTATTGTGGAATCGAAGTTTACATTTTACGACGATAACATACTTTATTTATCTGAAATATTTTAAAATGACACTAGATTCGATCATTGCATTTGAACTATAACAGAACGATAATATAATATCTTCGAAATGTGAAAAAATTAACGCGGTACGTTCGTGTATTGTGGAATCGAAGTTTACATTTTACGACGATAACATACTTTATTTTTCTGAAATATTTTAAAATAACATTAGAATCGAACACGATAACGATATCCGAGTGATTTCATTCGATCACTAAATTTGAACTATAACAGAACGATAATATAATATCTTCGAAATGTGAAAAAATTAACGCGGTACGTTCGTGTATTGTGGAATCTAAGTTTACATTTTACGACGATAACATACTTTATTTATCTAAAATATGTTAAAATAACACTAGATTCGATCATTGCATTTGAAATATAACAGAACGATAATATAATATCTTCAAAATGTGAAAAAATTAACGCGGTACGTTCGTGTATTGCGGAATCTAAGTTTACATTTTACGACGATAACATACTTTATTTATCTGAAATATTTTAAAATAACACTAGAATCGAACACGATAACGATATCCGAGTGATTTCATTCGATCACTAAATTTGAACTATAACAGAACGATAATATAATATCTTCGAAATGTGAAAAAATTAACGCGGTACGTTCGTGTATTGTGGAATCGAAGTTTACATTTTACGACGATAACATACTTTATTTATCTAAAATATGTTAAAATAACACTAGATTCGATCATTGCATTTGAAATATAACAGAACGATAATATAATATCTTCAAAATGTGAAAAAATTAACGCGGTACGTTCGTGTATTGTGGAATCTAAGTTTACATTTTACGACGATAACATACTTTATTTATCTGAAATATTTTAAAATAACACTAGAATCGAACACGATAACGATATCCGAGTGATTTCATTCGATCACTAAATTTGAACTATAACAGAACGATAATATAATATCTTCGAAATGTGAAAAAATTAACGCGGTACGTTCGTGTATTGTGGAATCGAAGTTTACATTTTACGACGATAACATACTTTATTTTTCTGAAATATTTTAAAATAACATTAGAATCGAACACGATAACGATATCCGAGTGATTTCATTCGATCACTAAATTTGAACTATAACAGAACGATAATATAATATCTTCGAAATGTGAAAAAATTAACGCGGTACGTTCGTGTATTGTGGAATCGAAGTTTACATTTTACGACGATAACATACTTTATTTATCTAAAATATGTTAAAATAACACTAGATTCGATCATTGCATTTGAAATATAACAGAACGATAATATAATATCTTCAAAATGTGAAAAAATTAACGCGGTACGTTCGTGTATTGTGGAATCTAAGTTTACATTTTACGACGATAACATACTTTATTTATCTGAAATATTTTAAAATAACACTAGAATCGAACACGATAACGATATCCGAGTGATTTCATTCGATCACTAAATTTGAACTATAACAGAACGATAATATAATATCTTTCAAATGTGAAAAAATTAACGCGGTACGTTCGTGTATTGTGGAATCTAAGTTTACATTTTACGACGATAACATACTTTATTTATCTGAAATATTTTAAAATAACACTAGAATCGAACACGATAACGATATCCGAGTGATTTCATTCGATCACTAAATTTGAACTATAACAGAACGATAATATAATATCTTCGAAATGTGAAAAAATTAACGCGGTACGTTCGTGTATTGTGGAATCGAAGTTTACATTTTACGACGATAACATACTTTAGTGACATCGTACATGACACGAACTAACCACGAACGTGACCCTATACAGACTCTCGAGGGACTCTATCGATGTAAGAGATTTCGCGGAACGTTCGTGTATTGTATATTTTCTAAACGTACGGCGAACGATACATAACACGAACTAACCACGACATTGACTCACGAAGGACTCCTCTATCGATCTCAGTGTTTTCGTATAAAACGCGGAACGTTCGTGTAATAAAGAAGTGAAAAGTCTATCGTGCGTATCATACTCCTCTCGTACTACTCCTACATCTTAATACTATTTTATTTATTATTATTATTTATTTATAAATCACAATATTCACGAAAATAATATTTTCGTGTAATATTTTAAAGTCGAATACCACCATAGATATGTCCATATTATACTTTCTAGTGAATAGAGAGTATATATATATATATATATATGTATATGAATATATTTCTCTCGGATACGTCCTCGGACGAATCACCTGGCGTAGGGCTGAGTCTCAACAGATCGCAGCACGACGCTGCTCTACCGAGCACAACACCCCGCCAGGAACGTAAGTCGTCTACAGACTATTCCGAGCCCCGACATCGAACTGAGGTATACACACACTAGATTCGATCATTGCATTTGAACTATAACAGAACGATAATATAATATCTTCGAAATGTGAAAAAATTAACGCGGTACGTTCGTGTATTGTGGAATCGAAGTTTACATTTTACGACGATAACATACTTTATTTTTCTGAAATATTTTAAAATAACATTAGAATCGAACACGATAACGATATCCGAGTGATTTCATTCGATCACTAAATTTGAACTATAACAGAACGATAATATAATATCTTCGAAATGTGAAAAAATTAACGCGGTACGTTCGTGTATTGTGGAATCTAAGTTTACATTTTACGACGATAACATACTTTATTTATCTAAAATATGTTAAAATAACACTAGATTCGATCATTGCATTTGAAATATAACAGAACGATTATATAATATCTTCAAAATGTGAAAAAATTAACGCGGTACGTTCGTGTATTGCGGAATCTAAGTTTACATTTTACGACGATAACATACTTTATTTATCTGAAATATTTTAAAATAACACTAGAATCGAACACGATAACGATATCCGAGTGATTTCATTCGATCACTAAATTTGAACTATAACAGAACGATAATATAATATCTTCGAAATGTGAAAAAATTAACGCGGTACGTTCGTGTATTGTGGAATCGAAGTTTACATTTTACGACGATAACATACTTTATTTATCTAAAATATGTTAAAATAACACTAGATTCGATCATTGCATTTGAAATATAACAGAACGATAATATAATATCTTCAAAATGTGAAAAAATTAACGCGGTACGTTCGTGTATTGCGGAATCTAAGTTTACATTTTACGACGATAACATACTTTATTTATCTGAAATATTTTAAAATAACACTAGAATCGAACACGATAACGATATCCGAGTGATTTCATTCGATCACTAAATTTGAACTATAACAGAACGATAATATAATATCTTCGAAATGTGAAAAAATTAACGCGGTACGTTCGTGTATTGTGGAATCGAAGTTTACATTTTACGACGATAACATACTTTATTTATCTAAAATATGTTAAAATAACACTAGATTCGATCATTGCATTTGAAATATAACAGAACGATAATATAATATCTTCAAATGTGAAAAAATTAACGCGGTACGTTCGTGTATTGTGGAATCTAAGTTTACATTTTACGACGATAACATACTTTATTTATCTGAAATATTTTAAAATAACACTAGAATCGAACACGATAACGATATCCGAGTGATTTCATTCGATCACTAAATTTGAACTATAACAGAACGATAATATAATATCTTCGAAATGTGAAAAAATTAACGCGGTACGTTCGTGTATTGTGGAATCGAAGTTTACATTTTACGACGATAACATACTTTATTTTTCTGAAATATTTTAAAATAACATTAGAATCGAACACGATAACGATATCCGAGTGATTTCATTCGATCACTAAATTTGAACTATAACAGAACGATAATATAATATCTTCGAAATGTGAAAAAATTAACGCGGTACGTTCGTGTATTGTGGAATCGAAGTTTACATTTTACGACGATAACATACTTTATTTATCTAAAATATGTTAAAATAACACTAGATTCGATCATTGCATTTGAAATATAACAGAACGATAATATAATATCTTCAAAATGTGAAAAAATTAACGCGGTACGTTCGTGTATTGTGGAATCTAAGTTTACATTTTACGACGATAACATACTTTATTTATCTGAAATATTTTAAAATAACACTAGAATCGAACACGATAACGATATCCGAGTGATTTCATTCGATCACTAAATTTGAACTATAACAGAACGATAATATAATATCTTTCAAATGTGAAAAAATTAACGCGGTACGTTCGTGTATTGTGGAATCGAAGTTTACATTTTACGACGATAACATACTTTATTTTTCTGAAATATTTTAAAATAACATTAGAATCGAACACGATAACGATATCCGAGTGATTTCATTCGATCACTAAATTTGAACTATAACAGAACGATAATATAATATCTTCGAAATGTGAAAAAATTAACGCGGTACGTTCGTGTATTGTGGAATCGAAGTTTACATTTTACGACGATAACATACTTTAGTGACATCGTACATGACACGAACTAACCACGAACGTGACCCTATACAGACTCTCGAGGGACTCTATCGATGTAAGAGATTTCGCGGAACGTTCGTGTATTGTATATTTTCTAAACGTACGGCGAACGATACATAACACGAACTAACCACGACATTGACTCACGAAGGACTCCTCTATCGATCTCAGTGTTTTCGTATAAAACGCGGAACGTTCGTGTAATAAAGAAGTGAAAAGTCTATCGTGCGTATCATACTCCTCTCGTACTACTCCTACATCTTAATACTATTTTATTTATTATTAT
>NW_026089612.1:0-2500 GCF_905147045.1 Nymphalis io
GTATACGGTTCGTGGTGTACGTTTACGTCACGGAGTTTCGTTATGCGCGATGTGTGAGAGACCGAGAGCGTCGCTCGCTCTACCGATTCGTACGTCTACGTCGTCTACGTCGTCTACGTCGTCGTCGTCGTCGTCTTCGTCGATCGGTCTAGTCGAGAGCGCGCCCCCATCTCCGACCTTTCGATCGTCGTTCTATCGTTCGATCAAAGAGGGTAATCGGATATATGAGGGCCGATCTCTTCTAGTCTAGTGAGAGAGCGAGAGTTCGTACGTTTCTCGTTATCGAACATCGATCGAACGTATATCGATAAAACAGCTCCGTTTTCGTTACGACGTATACACATAAAGCGCGCATTGCGTACGTGATGACATGTATAGACGTCGTATTCGTTTTCGAGGCGTGTCGTGTCGCGTCGCGTCGCGTCGTGTCGTCTCTCGTGTCTGTGTTATCATTATATACACAGACGGCGGGGGTGGCGAACGAACGAACGAACGCGCGCACGTGCGTGCACGCGCGATAACGAATAGTAGGCGGACTCGACGTCCGAAGAGCGCGTCGACGCCGACGTCGGAACGGACGGATGATGATGAAGATCTCGTCTCGTCTCGTCTCGACGAAAGCGGCGCCGTCGCGTTGACGGATATCGCGTCTGCCTCGTTTTTTTTTTATCGTTGGCCTCAGATCAGGGAGGATCACCCGCCGAATTTAAGCATATTAGTAAGCGGAGGAAAAGAAACTAACCAGGATTTCCTTAGTAGCGGCGAGCGAACAGGAAATAGCCCAGCACTGAATCCCGCGGTTGTAACGATCGCGGGAGATGTGGTGTTCGGGAGGTATCGCTTTCTCGTCGTCGCCACTCCTGTCCAAGTTCGTCTTGAACGGGGCCGTTTTCCCGTAGAGGGTGCCAGGCCCGTAGCGACGGAGCGAGACGGCGAGAGGTACGCTCCTCAGAGTCGGGTTGCTTGAGAGTGCAGCCCTAAGTGGGTGGTAAACTCCATCTAAGGCTAAATATTACCGCGAGACCGATAGCGAACAAGTACCGTGAGGGAAAGTTGAAAAGAACTTTGAAGAGAGAGTTCAAGAGTACGTGAAACCGTTCAGGGGTAAACCTGCGAAACTCGAATGAACGAACGGAGAGATTCATCGTCATTCGACGGCGTACGGGCGCGCGCCTCGATGTCGCGCATACGTGTCCCCTAGCGGGTTCGTCGTGTGTGACACGGGTCGCGTCCGTCGACGTTCGTCGACGGCGTGCACTTCTCTCTCAGTAATACATCGCGACCCGTTCGATGTCGGTCTAAGCGCCGTTCGGGAGTCCAGTCGTGTTCGTGTTCGCGCACGCACTATTGGACCGTGACGGTGGCCGACCGGCCGTCGGACGGTAGTACAAAATCGTACATATAATACGAATCGCGCACGCGTCTCACGCGCGTCCGGCCCGACGCAAGCGAACGTCGTCCGTCGATTTCCTGCCCGAGTGCGGACGTCGACGCGGCGTTGCTGTCGTCGCTGCCGTGTTTTGTCTCGGACTGTGCGCGTATCCGTCTGCGATGATTCATTTTCGGGCACTCGCAGGACCCGTCTTGAAACACGGACCAAGGAGTCTAGCATGTGTGCGAGTCATTGAGATATTTAAAACATAAAACTGAAAGGCGCAACGAAAGTGAAGGCGCGCGCGCGCTAAACACGCGCGCACGCTCAGGGAGGATGGAGCTTCGGTCTCGATCGATCTCTCGCACTCCCGAGGCGTCTCGTTTCCAATCCGTGAATGCAGGCGCGCTCTGAGCACAGATGCTGGGACCCGAAAGATGGTGAACTATGCCTGGTCAGGTCGAAGTCAGGGGAAACCCTGATGGAGGACCGTAGCGATTCTGACGTGCAAATCGATCGTCGGAACTGGGTATAGGGGCGAAAGACTAATCGAACCATCTAGTAGCTGGTTCCGTCCGAAGTTTCCCTCAGGATAGCTGGCGTCGATAATTAACAGTCCCATCCGGTAAAGCGAATGATTAGAGGCATTGGGGCCGAAACGACCTCAACCTATTCTCAAACTTTAAATGGGTGAGAACTCCGGCTTACTCGAACGATGAAGCCGGAGATCTGATGACGGTGCCAAGTGGGCCAATTTTGGTAAGCAGAACTGGCGCTGTGGGATGAACCAAACGTAGTGTTAAGGCGCCTAAAAAACGCTCATGGGACACCATGAAAGGCGTTGGTCGCTCATGACAGCAGGACGGTGGCCATGGAAGTCGGAATCCGCTAAGGAGTGTGCAACGACTCACCTGCCGAAGCAACCAGCCCTGAAAATGGATGGCGCTGAAGCGTTTTGCCTATACACTACCGTTACGGGCACGTGCGACGTTGTACGTTTGCGTCATTATGCCGTAACGAGTAGGACGTGCGCGGCGGAGTGCGCAGAAGGGTCTGGGCGTGAGCCCGCTTGGAGCCTCCGTCGGTGCAGATCTTGGTGGTAGTAGCAAATACTCCAGCGAGGCCCTG
>NW_026089612.1:7500-15000 GCF_905147045.1 Nymphalis io
TACCGCGTTAATTTTTTCACATTTGAAAGATATTTTATTATCGTTCTGTTATAGTTCAAATGCAATGATCGAATGAAATCACTCGGATATCGTTATCGTGTTCGATTCTAGTGTAATTTTAAAATATTTCAGATAAATAAAGTATGATATCGTCGTAAAATGTAAACTTCGATTCCACAATACACGAACGTACCGCGTTAATTTTTTCACATTTTGAAGATATTATATTATCGTTCTGTTATATTTCAAATGCAATGATCGAATCTAGTGTCATTTTAAAATATTTCAGATAAATAAAGTATGTTATCGTCGTAAAATGTAAACTTCGATTCCACAATACACGAACGTACCGCGTTAATTTTTTCACATTTGAAAGATATTTTATTATCGTTCTGTTATAGTTCAAATGCAATGATCGAATGAAATCACTCGGATATCGTTATCGTGTTCGATTCTAGTGTAATTTTAAAATATTTCAGATAAATAAAGTATGATATCGTCGTAAAATGTAAACTTCGATTCCACAATACACGAACGTACCGCGTTAATTTTTTCACATTTGAAGGATATTATATTATCTTTCTGTTATAGTTCAAATGCAATGATCGAATCTAGTGTCATTTTAAAATGTTACAGATAAATAAAGTATGTTATCGTCGTAAAATGTAAACTTTGATTCCACAATACACGAACTTACCGCATTAATTTTTTCACATTTCAAAGATGTTATATTATCGTTCTGTTATAGTTCAAATTTAGTGATCGAATGAAATCACTCGGATATCGTTATCGTGTTCGATTCTAATGTTATTTTAAAATATTTCAGAAAAATGAAGTATGTTATCGTCGTAAAATGTAAACTTCGATTCCACAATACACGAACGTACCGCGTTATTTTTTTCACATTTTGAAGATATTATATTATCGTTCTGTTATAGTTCAAATGCAATGATCGAATGAAATCACTCGGATATCGTTATCGTGTTCGATTCTAGTGTAATTTTAAAATATTTCAGATAAATAAAGTATGATATCGTCGTAAAATGTAAACTTCGATTCCACAATACACGAACGTACCGCGTTAATTTTTTCACATTTTGAAGATATTATATTATCGTTCTGTTATATTTCAAATGCAATGATCGAATCTAGTGTCATTTTAAAATATTTCAGATAAATAAAGTATGTTATCGTCGTAAAATGTAAACTTCGATTCTACAATACACGAACGTACCGCGTTAATTTTTTCACATTTGAAGGATATTATATAATCTTTCTGTTATAGTTCAAATGCAATGATCGAATCTAGTGTCATTTTAAAATATTTCAGATAAATAAAGTATGTTATCGTCGTAAAATGTAAACTTCGATTCCACAATACACGAACGTACCGCGTTAATTTTTTCACATTTGAAAGATATTATAAGATGTAAATTTTGTAGTGTCACGTTCGTGGTTAGTTCGTGTCATGAACGATGTCGCTAAAGTATGTTATCGTCGTAAAATGTAAACTTCAATTCCACAATACACGAACGTACCGCGTTAATTTTTTCACATTTGAAGGATATTATATTATCTTTCTGTAATAGTTCAAATGCAATGATCGAATCTAGTGTTATTTTAAAATGTTTCAGATAAATAAAGTATGTTATCGTCGTAAAATGTAAACTTCGATTCCACAATACACGAACGTACCGCGTTAATTTTTTCACATTTGAAGGATATTATATTATCTTTCTGTTATAGTTCAAATGCAATGATCGAATCTAGTGTTATTTTAACATATTTTAGATAAATAAAGTATGTTATCGTCGTAAAATGTAAACTTCGATTCCACAATACACGAACTTACCGCATTAATTTTTTCACATTTCAAAGATGTTATATTATCGTTCTGTTATAGTTCAAATTTAGTGATCGAATGAAATCACTCGGATATCGTTATCGTGTTCGATTCTAATGTTATTTTAAAATATTTCAGAAAAATGAAGTATGTTATCGTCGTAAAATGTAAACTTCGATTCCACAATACACGAACGTACCGCGTTATTTTTTTCACATTTCAAAGATATTTTATTATCGTTCTGTTATAGTTCAAATTTAGTGATCGAATGAAATCACTCGGATATCGTTATCGTGTTCGATTCTAATGTTATTTTAAAATATTTCAGAAAAATAAAGTATGTTATCGTCGTAAAATATAAACTTCGATTCCACAATACACGAACGTACCGCGTTAATTTTTCGGGGGTGGGGGTGGGGGGTTAGGGGGTTGGGGGGGAGTTCTTTGTTTTATTCCTTGCGACGGGGAGGGGGTTGATATTATATATAAAACATTAAAAAAAAAATAATTCGAAAAAAATACATCCGCCGTTATGAAGCGCCGAATGTCATATTCATCGTCCGGCATATACATAGAGTACGTTCGGTTCGAACGTCGAACGATATATATGAAAATATTATTTCGTGAGACGCGTCGCAACCGTTCAAGATAAGACTCTATCGAAAAGTTGTTTTCTTCTAGTATTGTTGTATTATATTATAATGTATCGCTGCCGCGGTCGTCGTCGTCGTAAGCTCGTCGCGGCGTTGTCGTTTTACAATAATAATATATACAAATAATGTGGAGAAATATACTTTTCGTTCCATAACTGTGCCGACCGACGGACGTACGTAAGTTGCTCTTTCTAAAGCGACTCCGGCGTCGTCATCGCTCCTCTCTCTACAAATTCATCGACATGATAACGTATGATGTTCTCGTGTAGATTTATTGTGGACCCCGATGTGTGGTGCGATGACGATGTCTTCGGAGATAAACGCCGCAGACGGAGTTTTTAAAAGATTCAGTACGTTCGTTTAATGCATATAGAAATGTATGCGAAACGGTCGTTCCTAAAACTCTTTATATTAACAAAAACTATCATGTACGAAAAATACATAACCCGAGTATCGGTACGAACACTCAAACACCGGGCGTCGATCCGAATGTTTCACGACACATATATCCGTTGAACAATAACATACGTGCACATCGTGTACGGAAGTGTTTCTAAAATGAACGATCTCGTTTCGAATATTCATATTCGTGACCGTCGAGTGTCATCTTAGACGAATCGTCGTCGTCGTCGTGCTCTTCTCGGGCTACTTCGGTGTCGTCGGTTATTTATCATTATTTATTATGATAATGAATGAAAAAAGTCAACCGTAAGAGTCTATCGCGTCTAACGCGATCGAATCGATACGGTACGACGAAGCTCGTTTCGAAGCGACGACGAACGAAGACAACGTCGTCGTCGTCGTCGTCGTCGTCGTCGTTGCTGGAAACGAGAATCGAGTTAAATGAGAGAAACTTACGGCGAAGGTGTCGCGTTCGCGCAAGCACGCACGGACGTGTCGTCGTCGTCGTCGAGAATAATCTATGTTAGCTCCCTGGTTGATCCTGCCAGTAGTTATATGCTTGTCTCAAAGATTAAGCCATGCATGTCTCAGTGCAAGCCGTATTAAGGCGATACCGCGAATGGCTCAATATATCAGTTTTGGTTCCTTAGATCTTACTCAGTTACTTGGATAACTGTGGTAATTCTAGAGCTAATACATGCAATCAGAACTCTGACCAGTGATGGGATGAGTGCTTTTATTAGATCAAAACCAATCGACGGAGGGCGTCTCGTCCGAAGTCGTTAATTTTGATGAATCTGGATAACTTTTGCCGATCGCATGGTCCAGTACCGGCGACGCATCTTTCAAATGTCTGCCTTATCAACTTTCGATGGTAGTTTCTGCGACTACCATGGTTGTCACGGGTAACGGGGAATCAGGGTTCGATTCCGGAGAGGGAGCCTGAGAAACGGCTACCACATCCAAGGAAGGCAGCAGGCGCGCAAATTACCCACTCCCGGCACGGGGAGGTAGTGACGAAAAATAACGATACGGGACTCTTTCGAGGCCTCGTAATCGGAATGAGTACACTTTAAATATTTTAACGAGGAACAATTGGAGGGCAAGTCTGGTGCCAGCAGCCGCGGTAATTCCAGCTCCAATAGCGTATACTAAAATTGTTGCGGTTAAAAAGCTCGTAGTTGCATTTGTGCGCCGCGCTGTCGGTGCACCGCATCCGCGGTGATACTGACACGTTTGCGGAGCATATCGTCGGTGAGCCGGCGGTAAAACGCCGGTTCAATATCAAAATCCTATCGCGGTGCTCTTCGGTGAGTGTCGAGGTGGGCCGACAATTTTACTTTGAACAAATTAGAGTGCTCAAAGCGGGCTCAAAATGCCGCTTGAATATTTCGTGCATGGAATAATAGAATATGATCTCGGTTCTATTTTGTTGGTTTTCAGAACTCCGAGGTAATGATTAATAGGGATAACTGGGGGCATTCGTATTGCGACGTTAGAGGTGAAATTCTTGGATCGTCGCAAGACGAACATCAGCGAAAGCATTTGCCAAAGGTGTTTTCATCAATCAAGAACGAAAGTTAGAGGTTCGAAGGCGATTAGATACCGCCCTAGTTCTAACCGTAAATATGTCATCTAGCGATCCGCCGACGTTACTACAATGGCTCGGCGGGCAGCTTCCGGGAAACCAAAGATTTTGGACTCCGGGGGGAGTATGGTTGCAAAGCTGAAACTTAAAGGAATTGACGGAAGGGCACCACCAGGAGTGGAGCCTGCGGCTTAATTTGACTCAACACGGGAAATCTCACCAGGCCCGGACACCGGAAGGATTGACAGATTAATAGCTCTTTCTTGATTCGGTGGGTGGTGGTGCATGGCCGTTCTTAGTTGGTGGAGCGATTTGTCTGGTTAATTCCGGTAACGAACGAGACTCTAGCCTGCTAAATAGGCGTCGTCATTTAGGTGTGCCCGATTTCGGTCGAGCAACTCACTGGCGGCGTATTAAAATTCTTCTTAGAGGGACCGGCGGCTTCGAGCCGCACGAGATTGAGCAATAACAGGTCTGTGATGCCCTTAGATGTCCTGGGCCGCACGCGCGCTACACTGAAGGAATCAGCATGTTCTCCCTGGCCTAGAGGCCCGGGCAACCCGTTGAAACTCCTTCGTGCTGGGGATTGGGGTTTGCAATTATCCCCCATAAACGAGGAATTCCTAGTAAGCGCGAGTCATAAGCTCGCGTTGATTACGTCCCTGCCCTTTGTACACACCGCCCGTCGCTACTACCGATTGAATGATTTAGTGAGGTCTTCGGACCGACACGCGGTGGCTTCACGGCCGTCGGCGTTGCTGGGAAGTTGACCAAACTTGATCATTTAGAGGAAGTAAAAGTCGTAACAAGGTTTCCGTAGGGGAACCTGCGGAAGGATCATTAACGTACGTTTATCTATCTCGAATTCTGTTTCGTCTCTGTGCGGATCGAGCTCTTCTCTGTATACGAGCGAGATAAATAGTGCAGCACGAAAGAGCAATGAGAGTGCCGATATACGACGATATAATAAAACAATAACAATAACAACAACCAAAAAGAATCATAATACGAAAAAATGCAAATTCGATCGGTGGATCGCATTATCGTTTCTCCGACGACGACGACGACGACTACGTCGTCTTCGTCTAGGCGTTCGTTGATATACGAGTCGTCATCGCCTTCGACGTTAGTATCATCACGTATGAAAATAACGATATTCGCAAAAAAATATATAAATAAAATACGTATCGCTGAAGCGTCGTCATCGAATCGATATACGTATATATATATAAAACGTAGTATTATAAAAAGAGATACGAATATAACGATCGTCGTAAGACGTATGTAATCGTGTACTTTCAATTCGAATGTGGACGTCGTATGTACGCGGCGAACGTAACTAGCGAGAACGCTAGCTAACGAACATCGAAGTTGCACGCGTGCAGTCTTCACTCGTCGTTACCGTAGTCGTCTTCGTTATACCTGTGTACGTAGACCGGCAAGAATCCGCGCCGCGAGTCACATGTATAATATATATACGACACTGTATACGTTTCGAGTTCAAGACTCTCGTCGCTCTTCGTTTTCGTTTTCGTCTTTCGTTCTTCGTCTACGTCTACGTCTACGTCTACGTTACGCGTCGTCGTCTCCGTTCGATTACGAGTCTCGTCATCGTTTACATCGATCGGTCGTTATGTGAGTGTCGATTTGAATTCGTTTTTGAATTTAATATGATATCGATCCGTGGTGACGTCGATGTGTTTTCGTGTTTTGTGTTTTATGCGTTATATCATATTTTCATAGAGGCCTCGTGCTTTCGATCGATACGTGCGATGATGCGTTTCACACGCTCTCCTAGACGATGATACGATGATCGACGATCAGTCAGTCAGTCGATCGGTCAGTCGGCGGGGATACGAGAAGCGTCCGCTGAAAGTTTCGTTTGTTTTTTTCGTAAAATGAAATAAAAGAAAATGCGGTTCGGCGTTCGTATGTCGTTCGGATGCGAGACGACGACTCCGAATATAATAAAAACGGGGTCGTTCAACGCGTCCCTTCTGATGTTTCGACGTCGGTTTCTCGAGGAAAGCACGATGTTGTCGTCTTTCGATAGCGCATCGTCATCTTCAAATAACGTATATTTTTTTTTAAATTTTTTTTTTTAATATTTTTTTTTTTTTAATTTTTATTTATATACTGAAAAGAAATAAAAAAAGAAAAAAAAAAAAAATTTAAACAAACTAATATCACGGGCGTGTATAGAATCGCTTCAGTGATCGTAGAAACTAATCATCATGAAAATAAACAATTACCCTGGACGGTGGATCACTTGGCTCGCGGGTCGATGAAGAACGCAGTTAACTGCGCGTCATAGTGTGAACTGCAGGACACATTTGAACATCGACATTTCGAACGCACATTGCGGTCCGTGGAGAAACATCCAGGACCACTCCTGTCTGAGGGCCGGCTGTATAAAAATATATACCACACTGTTCAATGTTTAATGTGTATATAGTTTTTCGTAATGTTAAACTTTTATACGTTATTCTCGAACACATGACGGTATCCGTTTTAGAGTTCGTTCGTATTCGTATTCGTATACGAACCGACTCTCTCTCGGTCCGTTCAAATATTTCAATACGACGTGTATGTATGTTTATGTACCATGCGTGTTCGTGTATATTACAAAATTTTTGTATTTATATACGGTTCGTGTGTACGTTTACGTCACGGAGTTTCGTTATGCGCGATGTGTGAGAGACCGAGAGCGTCGCTCGCTCTACCGATTCGTACGTCTACGTCGTCTACGTCGTCTACGTCGTCGTCGTCGTCGTCTTCGTCGATCGGTCTAGTCGAGAGCGCGCCCCCATCTCCGACCTTTCGATCGTCGTTCTATCGTTCGATCAAAGAGGGTAATCGGATATATGAGGGCCGATCTCTTCTAGTCTAGTGAGAGAGCGAGAGTTCGTACGTTTCTCGTTATCGAACATCGATCGAACGTATATCGATAAAACAGCTCCGTTTTCGTTACGACGTATACACATAAAGCGCGCATTGCGTACGTGATGACATGT
>NW_026089612.1:20000-28599 GCF_905147045.1 Nymphalis io
AATTTTTTCACATTTTGAAGATATTATATTATCGTTCTGTTATATTTCAAATGCAATGATCGAATCTAGTGTTATTTTAACATATTTTAGATAAATAAAGTATGTTATCGTCGTAAAATGTAAACTTCGATTCCACAATACACGAACGTACCGCGTTAATTTTTTCACATTTCGAAGATATTATATTATCGTTCTGTTATAGTTCAAATTTAGTGATCGAATGAAATCACTCGGATATCGTTATCGTGTTCGATTCTAGTGTTATTTTAAAATATTTCAGATAAATAAAGTATGTTATCGTCGTAAAATGTAAACTTAGATTCCACAATACACGAACGTACCGCGTTAATTTTTTCACATTTTGAAGATATTATATTATCGTTCTGTTATATTTCAAATGCAATGATCGAATCTAGTGTTATTTTAACATATTTTAGATAAATAAAGTATGTTATCGTCGTAAAATGTAAACTTCGATTCCACAATACACGAACGTACCGCGTTAATTTTTTCACATTTCGAAGATATTATATTATCGTTCTGTTATAGTTCAAATTTAGTGATCGAATGAAATCACTCGGATATCGTTATCGTGTTCGATTCTAATGTTATTTTAAAATATTTCAGAAAAATAAAGTATGTTATCGTCGTAAAATGTAAACTTCGATTCCACAATACACGAACGTACCGCGTTAATTTTTTCACATTTGAAAGATATTATATTATCGTTCTGTTATAGTTCAAATTTAGTGATCGAATGAAATCACTCGGATATCGTTATCGTGTTCGATTCTAGTGTTATTTTAAAATATTTCAGATAAATAAAGTATGTTATCGTCGTAAAATGTAAACTTAGATTCCACAATACACGAACGTACCGCGTTAATTTTTTCACATTTTGAAGATATTATATTATCGTTCTGTTATATTTCAAATGCAATGATCGAATCTAGTGTTATTTTAACATATTTTAGATAAATAAAGTATGTTATCGTCGTAAAATGTAAACTTCGATTCCACAATACACGAACGTACCGCGTTAATTTTTTCACATTTCGAAGATATTATATTATCGTTCTGTTATAGTTCAAATTTAGTGATCGAATGAAATCACTCGGATATCGTTATCGTGTTCGATTCTAGTGTTATTTTAAAATATTTCAGATAAATAAAGTATGTTATCGTCGTAAAATGTAAACTTAGATTCCACAATACACGAACGTACCGCGTTAATTTTTTCACATTTTGAAGATATTATATTATCGTTCTGTTATATTTCAAATGCAATGATCGAATCTAGTGTTATTTTAACATATTTTAGATAAATAAAGTATGTTATCGTCGTAAAATGTAAACTTCGATTCCACAATACACGAACGTACCGCGTTAATTTTTTCACATTTGAAAGATATTATAAGATGTAAATTTTGTAGTGTCACGTTCGTGGTTAGTTCGTGTCATGAACGATGTCGCTAAAGTATGTTATCGTCGTAAAATGTAAACTTCAATTCCACAATACACGAACGTACCGCGTTAATTTTTTCACATTTGAAGGATATTATATTATCTTTCTGTAATAGTTCAAATGCAATGATCGAATCTAGTGTTATTTTAAAATGTTTCAGATAAATAAAGTATGTTATCGTCGTAAAATGTAAACTTCGATTCCACAATACACGAACGTACCGCGTTAATTTTTTCACATTTCGAAGATATTATATTATCGTTCTGTTATAGTTCAAATTTAGTGATCGAATGAAATCACTCGGATATCGTTATCGTGTTCGATTCTAATGTTATTTTAAAATATTTCAGAAAAATGAAGTATGTTATCGTCGTAAAATGTAAACTTCGATTCCACAATACACGAACGTACCGCGTTATTTTTTTCACATTTCAATGATATTTTATTATCGTTCTGTTATAGTTCAAATGCAATGATCGAATCTAGTGTTATTTTAACATATTTTAGATAAATAAAGTATGTTATCGTCGTAAAATGTAAACTTCGATTCCACAATACACGAACGTACCGCGTTAATTTTTTCACATTTTGAAGATATTATATTATCGTTCTGTTATTTTTCAAATGCAATGATCGAATCTAGTGTTATTTTAACATATTTTAGATAAATAAAGTATGTTATCGTCGTAAAATGTAAACTACGATTCCACAATACACGAACGTACCGCGTTAATTTTTTCACATTTGAAAGATATTTTATTATCGTTCTGTTATAGTTCAAATGCAATGATCGAATGAAATCACTCGGATATCGTTATCGTGTTCGATTCTAATGTTATTTTAAAATATTTCAGATAAATAAAGTATGTTATCGTCGTAAAATGTAAACTTCAATTCCACAATACACGAACGTACCGCGTTAATTTTTTCACATTTGAAGGATATTATATTATCTTTCTGTAATAGTTCAAATGCAATGATCGAATCTAGTGTTATTTTAAAATGTTTCAGATAAATAAAGTATGTTATCGTCGTAAAATGTAAACTTCGATTCCACAATACACGAACGTACCGCGTTAATTTTTTCACATTTGAAGGATATTATATTATCTTTCTGTTATAGTTCAAATGCAATGATCGAATCTAGTGTCATTTTAAAATGTTTCAGATAAATAAAGTATGTTATCGTCGTAAAATGTAAACTTCGATTCCACAATACACGAACTTACCGCATTAATTTTTTCACATTTCAAAGATGTTATATTATCGTTCTGTTATAGTTCAAATTTAGTGATCGAATGAAATCACTCGGATATCGTTATCGTGTTCGATTCTAATGTTATTTTAAAATATTTCAGAAAAATGAAGTATGTTATCGTCGTAAAATGTAAACTTAGATTCCACAATACACGAACGTACCGCGTTAATTTTTTCACATTTCGAAGATATTATATTATCGTTCTGTTATAGTTCAAATTTAGTGATCGAATGAAATCACTCGGATATCGTTATCGTGTTCGATTCTAATGTTATTTTAAAATATTTCAGAAAAATAAAGTATGTTATCGTCGTAAAATGTAAACTTCGATTCCACAATACACGAACGTACCGCGTTAATTTTTTCACATTTTGAAGATATTATATTATCGTTCTGTTATATTTCAAATGCAATGATCGAATCTAGTGTTATTTTAACATATTTTAGATAAATAAAGTATGTTATCGTCGTAAAATGTAAACTTCGATTCCACAATACACGAACGTACCGCGTTAATTTTTTCACATTTCGAAGATATTATATTATCGTTCTGTTATAGTTCAAATTTAGTGATCGAATGAAATCACTCGGATATCGTTATCGTGTTCGATTCTAATGTTATTTTAAAATATTTCAGAAAAATGAAGTATGTTATCGTCGTAAAATGTAAACTTCGATTCCACAATACACGAACGTACCGCGTTATTTTTTTCACATTTCAATGATATTTTATTATCGTTCTGTTATAGTTCAAATGCAATGATCGAATCTAGTGTTATTTTAACATATTTTAGATAAATAAAGTATGTTATCGTCGTAAAATGTAAACTTCGATTCCACAATACACGAACGTACCGCGTTAATTTTTTCACATTTTGAAGATATTATATTATCGTTCTGTTATATTTCAAATGCAATGATCGAATCTAGTGTTATTTTAACATATTTTAGATAAATAAAGTATGTTATCGTCGTAAAATGTAAACTTAGATTCCACAATACACGAACGTACCGCGTTAATTTTTTCACATTTCGAAGATATTATATTATCGTTCTGTTATAGTTCAAATTTAGTGATCGAATGAAATCACTCGGATATCGTTATCGTGTTCGATTCTAATGTTATTTTAAAATATTTCAGAAAAATAAAGTATGTTATCGTCGTAAAATGTAAACTTCGATTCCACAATACACGAACGTACCGCGTTAATTTTTTCACATTTGAAGGATATTATATTATCTTTCTGTTATAGTTCAAATGCAATGATCGAATCTAGTGTCATTTTAAAATATTTCAGATAAATAAAGTATGTTATCGTCGTAAAATGTAAACTTCGATTCCACAATACACGAACGTACCGCGTTAATTTTTTCACATTTGAAAGATATTATAAGATGTAAATTTTGTAGTGTCACGTTCGTGGTTAGTTCGTGTCATGAACGATGTCGCTAAAGTATGTTATCGTCGTAAAATGTAAACTTCAATTCCACAATACACGAACGTACCGCGTTAATTTTTTCACATTTGAAGGATATTATATTATCTTTCTGTAATAGTTCAAATGCAATGATCGAATGAAATCACTCGGATATCGTTATCGTGTTCGATTCTAATGTTATTTTAAAATATTTCAGAAAAATGAAGTATGTTATCGTCGTAAAATGTAAACTTCGATTCCACAATACACGAACGTACCGCGTTATTTTTTTCACATTTCAATGATATTTTATTATCGTTCTGTTATAGTTCAAATGCAATGATCGAATCTAGTGTTATTTTAACATATTTTAGATAAATAAAGTATGTTATCGTCGTAAAATGTAAACTTCGATTCCACAATACACGAACGTACCGCGTTAATTTTTTCACATTTTGAAGATATTATATTATCGTTCTGTTATATTTCAAATGCAATGATCGAATCTAGTGTTATTTTAACATATTTTAGATAAATAAAGTATGTTATCGTCGTAAAATGTAAACTTAGATTCCACAATACACGAACGTACCGCGTTAATTTTTTCACATTTCGAAGATATTATATTATCGTTCTGTTATAGTTCAAATTTAGTGATCGAATGAAATCACTCGGATATCGTTATCGTGTTCGATTCTAATGTTATTTTAAAATATTTCAGAAAAATGAAGTATGTTATCGTCGTAAAATGTAAACTTAGATTCCACAATACACGAACGTACCGCGTTAATTTTTTCACATTTCGAAGATATTATATTATCGTTCTGTTATAGTTCAAATTTAGTGATCGAATGAAATCACTCGGATATCGTTATCGTGTTCGATTCTAATGTTATTTTAAAATATTTCAGAAAAATAAAGTATGTTATCGTCGTAAAATGTAAACTTCGATTCCACAATACACGAACGTACCGCGTTAATTTTTTCACATTTTGAAGATATTATATTATCGTTCTGTTATATTTCAAATGCAATGATCGAATCTAGTGTTATTTTAACATATTTTAGATAAATAAAGTATGTTATCGTCGTAAAATGTAAACTTCGATTCCACAATACACGAACGTACCGCGTTAATTTTTTCACATTTCGAAGATATTATATTATCGTTCTGTTATAGTTCAAAATTTAGTGATCGAATGAAATCACTCGGATATCGTTATCGTGTTCGATTCTAATGTTATTTTAAAATATTTCAGAAAAATGAAGTATGTTATCGTCGTAAAATGTAAACTTCGCATTCCACAATACACGAACGTACCGCGTTATTTTTTTCACATTTCAATGATATTTATTATCGTTCTGTTATAGTTCAAATGCAATGATCGAATCTAGTGTTATTTTAACATATTTTAGATAAATAAAGTATGTTATCGTCGTAAAATGTAAACTTCGATTCCACAATACACGAACGTACCGCGTTAATTTTTTCACATTTTGAAGATATTATATTATCGTTCTGTTATATTTCAAATGCAATGATCGAATCTAGTGTTATTTTAACATATTTTAGATAAATAAAGTATGTTATCGTCGTAAAATGTAAACTTAGATTCCACAATACACGAACGTACCGCGTTAATTTTTTCACATTTCGAAGATATTATATTATCGTTCTGTTATAGTTCAAATTTAGTGATCGAATGAAATCACTCGGATATCGTTATCGTGTTCGATTCTAATGTTATTTTAAAATATTTCAGAAAAATAAAGTATGTTATCGTCGTAAAATGTAAACTTCGATTCCACAATACACGAACGTACCGCGTTAATTTTTTCACATTTTGAAGATATTATATTATCGTTCTGTATATTTCAAATGCAATGATCGAATCTAGTGTTATTTTAACATATTTTAGATAAATAAAGTATGTTATCGTCGTAAAATGTAAACTTCGATTCCACAATACACGAACGTACCGCGTTAATTTTTTCACATTCGAAGATATTATATTATCGTTCTGTTATAGTTCAAATTTAGTGATCGAATGAAATCACTCGGATATCGTTATCGTGTTCGATTCTAATGTTATTTTAAAATATTTCAGAAAAATGAAGTATGTTATCGTCGTAAAATGTAAACTTCGATTCCACAATACACGAACGTACCGCGTTATTTTTTTCACATTTCAATGATATTTTATTATCGTTCTGTTATAGTTCAAATGCAATGATCGAATCTAGTGTTATTTTAACATATTTTAGATAAATAAAGTATGTTATCGTCGTAAAATGTAAACTTCGATTCCACAATACACGAACGTACCGCGTTAATTTTTTCACATTTTGAAGATATTATATTATCGTTCTGTTATATTTCAAATGCAATGATCGAATCTAGTGTTATTTTAACATATTTTAGATAAATAAAGTATGTTATCGTCGTAAAATGTAAACTTAGATTCCACAATACACGAACGTACCGCGTTAATTTTTTCACATTTCGAAGATATTATATTATCGTTCTGTTATAGTTCAAATTTAGTGATCGAATGAAATCACTCGGATATCGTTATCGTGTTCGATTCTAATGTCATTTTAAAATATTTCAGAAAAATAAAGTATGTTATCGTCGTAAAATGTAAACTTCGATTCCACAATACACGAACGTACCGCGTTAATTTTTTCACATTTGAAGGATATTATATTATCTTTCTGTTATAGTTCAAATGCAATGATCGAATCTAGTGTCATTTTAAAATATTTCAGATAAATAAAGTATGTTATCGTCGTAAAATGTAAACTTCGATTCCACAATACACGAACGTACCGCGTTAATTTTTTCACATTTGAAAGATATTATAAGATGTAAATTTTGTAGTGTCACGTTCGTGGTTAGTTCGTGTCATGAACGATGTCGCTAAAGTATGTTATCGTCGTAAAATGTAAACTTCAATTCCACAATACACGAACGTACCGCGTTAATTTTTTCACATTTGAAGGATATTATATTATCTTTCTGTAATAGTTCAAATGCAATGATCGAATGAAATCACTCGGATATCGTTATCGTGTTCGATTCTAATGTTATTTTAAATATTCAGATAAATAAAGTATGTTATCGTCGTAAAATGTAAACTTCAATTCCACAATACACGAACGTACCGCGTTAATTTTTCACATTTGAAGGATATTATATTATCTTTCTGTAATAGTTCAAATGCAATGATCGAATCTAGTGTTATTTTAAATGTTTCAGATAAATAAAGTATGTTATCGTCGTAAAATGTAAACTTCGATTCCACAATACACGAACGTACCGCGTTAATTTTTTCACATTTGAAGGATATTATATTATCTTTCTGTTATAGTTCAAATGCAATGATCGAATCTAGTGTCATTTTAAAATGTTTCAGATAAATAAAGTATGTTATCGTCGTAAAATGTAAACTTCGATTCCACAATACACGAACTTACCGCATTAATTTTTTCACATTTCAAAGATGTTATATTATCGTTCTGTTATAGTTCAAATTTAGTGATCGAATGAAATCACTCGGATATCGTTATCGTGTTCGATTCTAATGTTATTTTAAAATATTTCAGAAAAATGAAGTATGTTATCGTCGTAAAATGTAAACTTAGATTCCACAATACACGAACGTACCGCGTTAATTTTTTCACATTTCGAAGATATTATATTATCGTTCTGTTATAGTTCAAATTTAGTGATCGAATGAAATCACTCGGATATCGTTATCGTGTTCGATTCTAATGTTATTTTAAAATATTTCAGAAAAATAAAGTATGTTATCGTCGTAAAATGTAAACTTCGATTCCACAATACACGAACGTACCGCGTTAATTTTTTTCACATTTTGAAGATATTATATTATCGTTCTGTTATATTTCAAATGCAATGATCGAATCTAGTGTTATTTTAACATATTTTAGATAAATAAAGTATGTTATCGTCGTAAAATGTAAACTTCGATTCCACAATACACGAACGTACCGCGTTAATTTTTTCACATTTCGAAGATATTATATTATCGTTCTGTTATAGTTCAAATTTAGTGATCGAATGAAATCACTCGGATATCGTTATCGTGTTCGATTCTAATGTTATTTTAAAATATTTCAGAAAAATGAAGTATGTTATCGTCGTAAATGTAAACTTCGATTCCACAATACACGAACGTACCGCGTTATTTTTTTCACATTTCAATGATATTTTATTATCGTTCTGTTATAGTTCAAATGCAATGATCGAATCTAGTGTTATTTTAACATATTTTAGATAAATAAAGTATGTTATCGTCGTAAAATGTAAACTTCGATTCCACAATACACGAACGTACCGCGTTAATTTTTTCACATTTTGAAGATATTATATTATCGTTCTGTTATATTTCAAATGCAATGATCGAATCTAGTGTTATTTTAACATATTTTACG
>NW_026089613.1:0-7500 GCF_905147045.1 Nymphalis io
AAGATGCGTCGCCGGTACTGGACCATGCGATCGGCAAAAGTTATCCAGATTCATCAAAATTAACGACTTCGGACGAGACGCCCTCCGTCGATTGGTTTTGATCTAATAAAAGCACTCATCCCATCACTGGTCAGAGTTCTGATTGCATGTATTAGCTCTAGAATTACCACAGTTATCCAAGTAACTGAGTAAGATCTAAGGAACCAAAACTGATATATTGAGCCATTCGCGGTATCGCCTTAATACGGCTTGCACTGAGACATGCATGGCTTAATCTTTGAGACAAGCATATAACTACTGGCAGGATCAACCAGGGAGCTAACATAGATTATTCTCGACGACGACGACGACACGTCCGTGCGTGCTTGCGCGAACGCGATACCTTCGCCGTAAGTTTCTCTCATTTAACTCGATTCTCGTTTCTAGCAACGACGACGACGACGACGACGTTGTCTTCGTTCGTCGTCGCTTCGAAACGAGGTTCGTCGTACCGTATCGATTCGATCGCGTTAGACGCGATAGACTCTTACGGTTGACTTTTTTCATTCATTATCATAATAAATAATGATAAATAACCGACGACATCGAAGTAGCCCGAGAAGAGCACGACGACGACGACGACGATTCGTCTTCTAAGATGACACTCGACGGTCACGAATATGAATATTCGAAACGAGATCGTTCATTTTAGAAACACTTCCGTACACGATGTGCACGTATGTTATTGTTCAACGGATATATGTGTCGTGAAACATTCGGATCGACGCCCGGTGTTTGAGTGTTCGTACCGATACTCGGGTTATGTATTTTTCGTACATGATAGTTTTTGTTAATATAAAGAGTTTTAGGAACGACCGTTTCGCATACATTTCTATATGCATTAAACGAACGTACTGAATCTTTTAAAAACTCCGTCTGCCGCGTTTATCTCCGAAGACATCGTCATCGCACCACACATCGGGGTCCACAATAAATCTACACGAGAACGTCATACGTTATCATGTCGATGAATTTGTAGAGAGAGGAGCGATGACGACGCCGGAGTCGCTTTAGAAAGAGCAACTTACGTACGTCCGTCGGTCGGCACAGTTATAGAACGAAAAGTATATTTCTCCACATTATTTGTATAATATATTATTATTGTAAAACGACAACGCCGCGACGAGCTTACGACGACGACGACCGCGGCAGCAATACATTATAATATAATACAATACTAGAAGAAAACAACTTTTCGATAGAGTCTTATCTTCAACGGTTGCGACGCGTCTCACGAAATAATATTTTCATATATATCGTTCGACGTTCGAACCGAACGTACTCTATGTATATGCCGGACGATGAATATGACATTCGGCGCTTCATAACGGCGGATGTATTTTTTTCGAATATTTTTATATTTAATGTTTTATATATAATATCAACCCCCTCCCCGTCGCAAGGAATAAAACAAAGAACTCCCCCCCAACCCCCTAACCCCCCACCCCCACCCCCGAAAAATTAACGCGGTACGTTCGTGTATTGTGGAATCGAAGTTTATATTTTACGACGATAACATACTTTATTTATCTGAAACATTTTAAAATAACACTAGATTCGATCATTGCATTTGAACTATTACAGAAAGATAATATAATATCCTTCAAATGTGAAAAAATTAACGCGGTACGTTCGTGTATTGTGGAATTGAAGTTTACATTTTACGACGATAACATACTTTAGCGACATCGTTCATGACACGAACTAACCACGAACGTGACACTACAAAATTTACATCTTATAATATCTTCGAAATGTGAAAAAATTAACGCGGTACGTTCGTGTATTGTGGAATCGAAGTTTACATTTTACGACGATAACATACTTTATTTATCTGAAATATTTTAAAATGACACTAGATTCGATCATTGCATTTGAACTATAACAGAACGATAATAAAATATCTTTGAAATGTGAAAAAAATAACGCGGTACGTTCGTGTATTGTGGAATCGAAGTTTACATTTTACGACGATAACATACTTCATTTTTCTGAAATATTTTAAAATAACATTAGAATCGAACACGATAACGATATCCGAGTGATTTCATTCGATCACTAAATTTGAACTATAACAGAACGATAATAAAATATCTTTGAAATGTGAAAAAAATAACGCGGTACGTTCGTGTATTGTGGAATCGAAGTTTACATTTTACGACGATAACATACTTCATTTTTCTGAAATATTTTAAAATAACATTAGAATCGAACACGATAACGATATCCGAGTGATTTCATTCGATCACTAAATTTGAACTATAACAGAACGATAATAAAATATCTTTGAAATGTGAAAAAAATAACGCGGTACGTTCGTGTATTGTGGAATCGAAGTTTACATTTTACGACGATAACATACTTCATTTTTCTGAAATATTTTAAAATAACATTAGAATCGAACACGATAACGATATCCGAGTGATTTCATTCGATCACTAAATTTGAACTATAACAGAACGATAATATAACATCTTTGAAATGTGAAAAAATTAATGCGGTAAGTTCGTGTATTGTGGAATCGAAGTTTACATTTTACGACGATAACATACTTTATTTATCTGAAACATTTTAAAATGACACTAGATTCGATCATTGCATTTGAACTATAACAGAAAGATAATATAATATCCTTCAAATGTGAAAAAATTAACGCGGTACGTTCGTGTATTGTGGAATCGAAGTTTACATTTTACGACGATAACATACTTTATTTATCTGAAACATTTTAAAATAACACTAGATTCGATCATTGCATTTGAACTATTACAGAAAGATAATATAATATCCTTCAAATGTGAAAAAATTAACGCGGTACGTTCGTGTATTGTGGAATTGAAGTTTACATTTTACGACGATAACATACTTTAGCGACATCGTTCATGACACGAACTAACCACGAACGTGACACTACAAAATTTACATCTTATAATATCTTCGAAATGTGAAAAAATTAACGCGGTACGTTCGTGTATTGTGGAATCGAAGTTTACATTTTACGACGATAACATACTTTATTTATCTAAAATATGTTAAAATAACACTAGATTCGATCATTGCATTTGAAATATAACAGAACGATAATATAATATCTTCAAAATGTAAAAAAATTAACGCGGTACGTTCGTGTATTGTGGAATCTAAGTTTACATTTTACGACGATAACATACTTTATTTATCTGAAATATTTTAAAATAACACTAGAATCGAACACGATAACGATATCCGAGTGATTTCATTCGATCACTAAATTTGAACTATAACAGAACGATAATATAATATCTTCGAAATGTGAAAAAATTAACGCGGTACGTTCGTGTATTGTGGAATCTAAGTTTACATTTTACGACGATAACATACTTTATTTATCTAAAATATGTTAAAATAACACTAGATTCGATCATTGCATTTGAAATATAACAGAACGATAATATAATATCTTCAAAATGTGAAAAAATTAACGCGGTACGTTCGTGTATTGTGGAATCTAAGTTTACATTTTACGACGATAACATACTTTATTTATCTGAAATATTTTAAAATAACACTAGAATCGAACACGATAACGATATCCGAGTGATTTCATTCGATCACTAAATTTGAACTATAACAGAACGATAATATAACATCTATGAAATGTGAAAAAATTAATGCGGTAAGTTCGTGTATTGTGGAATCGAAGTTTACATTTTACGACGATAACATACTTTATTTATCTGAAACATTTTAAAATGACACTAGATTCGATCATTGCATTTGAACTATAACAGAAAGATAATATAATATCCTTCAAATGTGAAAAAATTAACGCGGTACGTTCGTGTATTGTGGAATCGAAGTTTACATTTTACGACGATATCATACTTTATTTATCTGAAATATGTTAAAATAACACTAGATTCGATCATTGCATTTGAACTATAACAGAACGATAATATAATATCTTTGAAATGTGAAAAAATTAACGCGGTACGTTCGTGTATTGTGGAATCGAAGTTTACATTTTACGACGATAACATACTTTATTTTTCTGAAATATTTTAAAATAACATTAGAATCGAACACGATAACGATATCCGAGTGATTTCATTCGATCACTAAATTTGAACTATAACAGAACGATAATATAATATCTTCGAAATGTGAAAAAATTAACGCGGTACGTTCGTGTATTGTGGAATCGAAGTTTACATTTTACGACGATAACATACTTTATTTATCTAAAATATGTTAAAATAACACTAGATTCGATCATTGCATTTGAAATATAACAGAACGATAATATAATATCTTCAAAATGTGAAAAAATTAACGCGGTACGTTCGTGTATTGTGGAATCTAAGTTTACATTTTACGACGATAACATACTTTATTTTTCTGAAATATTTTAAAATAACATTAGAATCGAACACGATAACGATATCCGAGTGATTTCATTCGATCACTAAATTTGAAATATAACAGAACGATAATATAATATCTTTCAAATGTGAAAAAATTAACGCGGTACGTTCGTGTATTGTGGAATCGAAGTTTACATTTTACGACGATAACATACTTTATTTTTCTGAAATATTTTAAAATAACATTAGAATCGAACACGATAACGATATCCGAGTGATTTCATTCGATCACTAAATTTGAACTATAACAGAACGATAATATAATATCTTCGAAATGTGAAAAAATTAACGCGGTACGTTCGTGTATTGTGGAATCGAAGTTTACATTTTACGACGATAACATACTTTATTTATCTAAAATATGTTAAAATAACATTAGAATCGAACACGATAACGATATCCGAGTGATTTCATTCGATCACTAAATTTGAACTATAACAGAACGATAATATAATATCTTTCAAATGTGAAAAAATTAACGCGGTACGTTCGTGTATTGTCGAATCGAAGTTTATATTTTACGACGATAACATACTTTATTTTTCTGAAATATTTTAAAATAACATTAGAATCGAACACGATAACGATATCCGAGTGATTTCATTCGATCACTAAATTTGAACTATAACAGAACGATAATATAATATCTTCGAAATGTGAAAAAATTAACGCGGTACGTTCGTGTATTGTGGAATCTAAGTTTACATTTTACGACGATAACATACTTTATTTATCTAAAATATGTTAAAATAACACTAGATTCGATCATTGCATTTGAAATATAACAGAACGATAATATAATATCTTCAAAATGTGAAAAAATTAACGCGGTACGTTCGTGTATTGTGGAATCTAAGTTTACATTTTACGACGATAACATACTTTATTTATCTGAAATATTTTAAAATAACACTAGAATCGAACACGATAACGATATCCGAGTGATTTCATTCGATCACTAAATTTGAACTATAACAGAACGATAATATAATATCTTTCAAATGTGAAAAAAATAACGCGGTACGTTCGTGTATTGTGGAATCGAAGTTTACATTTTACGACGATAACATACTTCATTTTTCTGAAATATTTTAAAATAACATTAGAATCGAACACGATAACGATATCCGAGTGATTTCATTCGATCACTAAATTTGAACTATAACAGAACGATAATAAAATATCTTTGAAATGTGAAAAAAATAACGCGGTACGTTCGTGTATTGTGGAATCGAAGTTTACATTTTACGACGATAACATACTTTATTTATCTAAAATATGTTAAAATAACATTAGAATCGAACACGATAACGATATCCGAGTGATTTCATTCGATCACTAAATTTGAACTATAACAGAACGATAATATAATATCTTCGAAATGTGAAAAAATTAACGCGGTACGTTCGTGTATTGTGGAATCGAAGTTTACATTTTACGACGATAACATACTTTATTTATCTGAAATATTTTAAAATGACACTAGATTCGATCATTGCATTTGAACTATAACAGAAAGATAATATAATATCCTTCAAATGTGAAAAAATTAACGCGGTACGTTCGTGTATTGTGGAATCGAAGTTTACATTTTACGACGATAACATACTTTAGCGACATCGTTCATGACACGAACTAACCACGAACGTGACACTACAAAATTTACATCTTATAATATCTTTCAAATGTGAAAAAATTAACGCGGTACGTTCGTGTATTGTGGAATCGAAGTTTACATTTTACGACGATAACATACTTTATTTATCTGAAATATTTTAAAATGACACTAGATTCGATCATTGCATTTGAACTATAACAGAAAGATAATATAATATCCTTCAAATGTGAAAAAATTAACGCGGTACGTTCGTGTATTGTGGAATCGAAGTTTACATTTTACGACGATAACATACTTTATTTTTCTGAAATATTTTAAAATAACATTAGAATCGAACACGATAACGATATCCGAGTGATTTCATTCGATCACTAAATTTGAACTATAACAGAACGATAATATAATATCTTCGAAATGTGAAAAAATTAACGCGGTACGTTCGTGTATTGTGGAATCTAAGTTTACATTTTACGACGATAACATACTTTATTTATCTAAAATATGTTAAAATAACACTAGATTCGATCATTGCATTTGAAATATAACAGAACGATAATATAATATCTTCAAAATGTGAAAAAATTAACGCGGTACGTTCGTGTATTGTGGAATCTAAGTTTACATTTTACGACGATAACATACTTTATTTATCTGAAATATTTTAAAATAACACTAGAATCGAACACGATAACGATATCCGAGTGATTTCATTCGATCACTAAATTTGAACTATAACAGAACGATAATATAATATCTTTCAAATGTGAAAAAATTAACGCGGTACGTTCGTGTATTGTGGAATCGAAGTTTACATTTTACGACGATAACATACTTTATTTTCTGAAATATTTTAAAATAACATTAGAATCGAACACGATAACGATATCCGAGTGATTTCATTCGATCACTAAATTTGAACTATAACAGAACGATAATATAATATCTTCGAAATGTGAAAAAATTAACGCGGTACGTTCGTGTATTGTGGAATCGAAGTTTACATTTTACGACGATAACATACTTTATTTATCTAAAATATGTTAAAATAACACTAGATTCGATCATTGCATTTGAAATATAACAGAACGATAATATAATATCTTCAAAATGTGAAAAAATTAACGCGGTACGTTCGTGTATTGTGGAATCTAAGTTTACATTTTACGACGATAACATACTTTATTTATCTGAAATATTTTAAAATAACACTAGAATCGAACACGATAACGATATCCGAGTGATTTCATTCGATCACTAAATTTGAACTATAACAGAACGATAATATAATATCTTCGAAATGTGAAAAAATTAACGCGGTACGTTCGTGTATTGTGGAATCGAAGTTTACATTTTACGACGATAACATACTTTATTTTTCTGAAATATTTTAAAATAACATTAGAATCGAACACGATAACGATATCCGAGTGATTTCATTCG
>NW_026089613.1:12500-28208 GCF_905147045.1 Nymphalis io
GGCTACGTTCGTTTCCGACAGCTAAGGTGGTACTCGCCGTCTCGTACATGGTAGCCATATATCTGCAGAACCCATCCGGCAGCCCTCTCGCCCTAAGCAGCTCAACAAGTGCCGCGTGCGACACTGTGTCGAATGCCTTAGAGAAGTCGAGCACCGCCACGTGGCATTCTCGCAGTTTTTTCCTGCTATCCCCCAACACAGCGTCAAGCACGGCGGTGTTTTCGAGAGTACCATCGGCACTCACGAAACCGCGCTGACGCCCGTCAGGTGGGCAGCAGGCGAGCAACCTCCTCGCCAGGATGCTGTGTAGGTGCCGAAGTGGTACCGACGCAATCGAAATTGGCCGATAGTCACCCGGACCTTTCGGAGCATCACTTTTCGGTATGAAAATTGCTCTACACTGTCTCAGTGATTCGGGGATACTCCCCTGTATCATCCATTCGTTGAACATTTCCGCTTTCGATGATGCCGGAATTGCCCGCCAGTCCTCCGCACGGATTCCGTCCGGACCTGGCGCAGTCCTCATGTCGATGCGGGACGCTTTCACCTCATCTATCGTTACCGGCGCCCACAGCTTTGCGTAATCGTTCACACCCCCGTAAGGGAGCCCCTTTCCGAAGGCTTTTAAGGCCTCCTTCGAAGGTCCCGGGGCGCTCGACACTGCTTCGAGGATTGGTCGCCAGTAGGTCTCCAGTTCCCCTAGGCTGTGCCTTACGGCCCGAGTGTGTCCGTCGATTACTTCCGTTGCTGCACGACTGGGACACTTCCGAAACAACTCCTGCATCCGTGCGTACTCAGCTCGTCTCCGCCTGCGGCTAGACCGAAAATCTGACGCACTCGGGTAGTCAAATCCATTATTCTTACGGCGGAGACGTCTCCTAGCCTTCGCCCCAGGCTCGCAGCGCCGCTTCCGTCTCTCAATCTCCCGAAGGAGATCTTCCAGTACTTGCGCCGCGTTCGAGCTGACAGGGGTTTGGGCTGTACGGCGTGGCTCATCGTCAGGTGGGTCTTCGGAGGCGCTCTCTGGCTCTCTCGTAGGCAGCACTTCCGGGGTCCGTTCGGTGCGCGAACCCCTTCTCGCGTTGGGCTCAACTTCCGAGAGTGCCAACTCCTCCAGACATGTTTTCACAAGTCCTTTGTATTTGGCACTCCGGCGTTGGCCTTTAACTGCTTCCAACGTCCTACGGAGTTGGGGCAGTTTGGCGAGAAGGTCTGCGTTCGGACACTTCCCGGTTTCCCTCGTAAGTTGCGCCTCGACTCGAGCCATGAGAAGCAATTCCTCCTCACTCCACCTGCGCTTCACCAACGCTGGAGCAGCCTCCGCATTGGCCTCGACGGGGTGGGCTCTACGTTTGTGAACACCCAACCCCGTCTTGGTTCCAAAAGAACGTCCACACATTGGACAGGTCCATCCAAGTGGCCGCCCAGCGTTCCCGCCGGGAACGCCAGATCGAACCACCGGGGAGGAACTGACCGTGCTCCCCGACTCCTGTGGAAGATCGGGGCGGCCCAATATTTTCTTATTTGGACTTTTTGCAACGGTAAGATCTCCCATGTGGTCGGGCCGCAAACCCAACCACGGGATTCGCCCACGGTTTTTGCAAGGTCCCAACCGAAGAAAACCGCTAGGCTTGAAGGTCTCCGTAGAGACCAACCATCGGGACTACTGCGAGGAATCTCACCTCGCAGTCACCACCTGGATTACAACCTTAAGATGGAAGGCTGTCGCACCACTCAAAGAGAATCCAGGGTCAAGCCTGATTCCGGTCTCCACCACCGCAGACGTATCCGTGAGGACCGTATCGGCGATGGTGGAGACCGCAATGGAATAGCGCTTGTGGCCTCGTCGACGAGTGGATTAGGATATTTGCACCAACGAGGCATGCAGCACCGCAACGGCTACTATCGGGCTGCCTAATTTAGGTGCGGATCCCCCCCTCCCACATCAGCTTGGCAGCGGCGCCACGGGCAGGCTGTGGATAGGAGTTGGGCGTCGTGACAAGTCACTCTTCCCCTTTGACGGGCTGGCCGCGCATTCTTCGCATCCCCGAAGCTAGCCGGCGGGCTCGGAAATTCGTGCTACGACCAACCCGTGAGTATCTAAGACAACATCTTCCCCGTTAGGGGTGTGAGCATTCCACCAAGACAATGCCACATTGATCAGTCCAGGTTGCCCACATATTTTCATATGTGTGCAGACACAACCGCCATGGGCCAATACCGCAGGTTTGCTTACTTAAGAGAGTCATAGTTACTCCCGCCGTTTACCCGCGCTTGCTTGAATTTCTTCACGTTGACATTCAGAGCACTGGGCAGAAATCACATTGCGTCAACACCCGCGAGGGCCATCGCAATGCTTTGTTTTAATTAGACAGTCGGATTCCCCTTGTCCGTGCCAGTTCTGAGCTGACCGTTGAACGGCGGTCGTACAGAACCGCGCCGATCGCGCACGAGACGAAACCGACGCGGCCTTACGGCTAGGAAGATCCGCGGAAGGCCGGAACGCGGGTCCGGATTCCGCACGAACGTCCCGAGAGACGAACGAGCTTCGACCAGGCCCGGCACCGGCCGCATCCGCTTCCCGTCCAAACCCGACACGCCCCGGTCCTCAGAGCCAATCCTTATTCCGAAGTTACGGATCCAATTTGCCGACTTCCCTTACCTACATTATTCTATCGACTAGAGGCTCTTCACCTTGGAGACCTGCTGCGGATATGGGTACGAACCGGCGCGACATCTCCACGTACATCCCTCACCTGAATTTTCAAGGTCCGCAGAGAGTATCCGGACACCGCCGCAAATGCGGTGCTCTTCGCGTTCCGAACCATATCTCCCTTCTATAGGATTCCATGGAACTCGAACGCTCAGGCAGAAAAGAAAACTCTTCCCGGACCCCTCGGCGGCGTCTTCAGGCCACTTTGGGTTACCCCGTCGAACACTCGCTTTGAAACGAGGGAACGATTATTGAAACGGTTCCGCTGCCGGGTTCCGGAATAGGAACCGGATTCCCTTTCGCTCGAAGGGCGTTATTCAGTTTATATATATATATATAAAAAAAAACACGCCACATCGACATAAGATCTCTCCTTGAGCTTAGGATCGACTGACTCGCGAGCAACTACTGTTCACGCGAAACCCTTCTCCACGTCAGTCCTCCAGGGCCTCGCTGGAGTATTTGCTACTACCACCAAGATCTGCACCGACGGAGGCTCCAAGCGGGCTCACGCCCAGACCCTTCTGCGCACTCCGCCGCGCACGTCCTACTCGTTACGGCATAATGACGCAAACGTACAACGTCGCACGTGCCCGTAACGGTAGTGTATAGGCAAAACGCTTCAGCGCCATCCATTTTCAGGGCTGGTTGCTTCGGCAGGTGAGTCGTTGCACACTCCTTAGCGGATTCCGACTTCCATGGCCACCGTCCTGCTGTCATGAGCGACCAACGCCTTTCATGGTGTCCCATGAGCGTTTTTTAGGCGCCTTAACACTACGTTTGGTTCATCCCACAGCGCCAGTTCTGCTTACCAAAATTGGCCCACTTGGCACCGTCATCAGATCTCCGGCTTCATCGTTCGAGTAAGCCGGAGTTCTCACCCATTTAAAGTTTGAGAATAGGTTGAGGTCGTTTCGGCCCCAATGCCTCTAATCATTCGCTTTACCGGATGGGACTGTTAATTATCGACGCCAGCTATCCTGAGGGAAACTTCGGACGGAACCAGCTACTAGATGGTTCGATTAGTCTTTCGCCCCTATACCCAGTTCCGACGATCGATTTGCACGTCAGAATCGCTACGGTCCTCCATCAGGGTTTCCCCTGACTTCGACCTGACCAGGCATAGTTCACCATCTTTCGGGTCCCAGCATCTGTGCTCAGAGCGCGCCTGCATTCACGGATTGGAAACGAGACGCCTCGGGAGTGCGAGAGATCGATCGAGACCGAAGCTCCATCCTCCCTGAGCGTGCGCGCGTGTTTAGCGCGCGCGCGCCTTCACTTTCGTTGCGCCTTTCAGTTTTATGTTTTAAATATCTCAATGACTCGCACACATGCTAGACTCCTTGGTCCGTGTTTCAAGACGGGTCCTGCGAGTGCCCGAAAATGAATCATCGCAGACGGATACGCGCACAGTCCGAGACAAAACACGGCAGCGACGACAGCAACGCCGCGTCGACGTCCGCACTCGGGCAGGAAATCGACGGACGACGTTCGCTTGCGTCGGGCCGGACGCGCGTGAGACGCGTGCGCGATTCGTATTATATGTACGATTTTGTACTACCGTCCGACGGCCGGTCGGCCACCGTCACGGTCCAATAGTGCGTGCGCGAACACGAACACGACTGGACTCCCGAACGGCGCTTAGACCGACATCGAACGGGTCGCGATGTATTACTGAGAGAGAAGTGCACGCCGTCGACGAACGTCGACGGACGCGACCCGTGTCACACACGACGAACCCGCTAGGGGACACGTATGCGCGACATCGAGGCGCGCGCCCGTACGCCGTCGAATGACGATGAATCTCTCCGTTCGTTCATTCGAGTTTCGCAGGTTTACCCCTGAACGGTTTCACGTACTCTTGAACTCTCTCTTCAAAGTTCTTTTCAACTTTCCCTCACGGTACTTGTTCGCTATCGGTCTCGCGGTAATATTTAGCCTTAGATGGAGTTTACCACCCACTTAGGGCTGCACTCTCAAGCAACCCGACTCTGAGGAGCGTACCTCTCGCCGTCTCGCTCCGTCGCTACGGGCCTGGCACCCTCTACGGGAAAACGGCCCCGTTCAAGACGAACTTGGACAGGAGTGGCGACGACGAGAAAGCGATACCTCCCGAACACCACATCTCCCGCGATCGTTACAACCGCGGGATTCAGTGCTGGGCTATTTCCTGTTCGCTCGCCGCTACTAAGGAAATCCTGGTTAGTTTCTTTTCCTCCGCTTACTAATATGCTTAAATTCGGCGGGTGATCCTCCCTGATCTGAGGCCAACGATAAAAAAAAAACGAGGCAGACGCGATATCCGTCAACGCGACGGCGCCGCTTTCGTCGAGACGAGACGAGACGAGACGAGATCTTCATCATCATCCGTCCGTTCCGACGTCGGCGTCGACGCGCTCTTCGGACGTCGAGTCCGCCTACTATTCGTTATCGCGCGTGCACGCACGTGCGCGCGTTCGTTCGTTCGCCACCCCGCCGTCTGTGTATATAATGATAACACAGACACGAGAGACGACACGACGCGACACGACACGACACGACACGACACGCCTCGAAAACGAATACGACGTTTACATGTCATCACGTACGCAATGCGCGCTTTATGTGTATACGTCGTAACGAAAACGGAGCTGTTTTATCGATATACGTTCGATCGATGTTCGATAACGAGAAACGTACGAACTCTCGCTCTCTCACTAGACTAGAAGAGATCGGCCCTCATATATCCGATTACCCTCTTTGATCGAACGATAGAACGACGATCGAAAGGTCGGAGATGGGGGCGCGCTCTCGACTAGACCGATCGACGAAGACGACGACGACGTAGACGACGTAGACGACGTAGACGTACGAATCGGTAGAGCGAGCGACGCTCTCGGTCTCTCACACATCGCGCATAACGAAACTCCGTGACGTAAACGTACACACGAACCGTATATAAATACAAAAATTTTGTAATATACACGAACACGCATGGTACATAAACATACATACACGTCGTATTGAAATATTTGAACGGACCGAGAGAGAGTCGGTTCGTATACGAATACGAATACGAACGAACTCTAAAACGGATACCGTCATGTGTTCGAGAATAACGTATAAAAGTTTAACATTACGAAAAACTATATACACATTAAACATTGAACAGTGTGGTATATATTTTTATACAGCCGGCCCTCAGACAGGAGTGGTCCTGGATGTTTCTCCACGGACCGCAATGTGCGTTCGAAATGTCGATGTTCAAATGTGTCCTGCAGTTCACACTATGACGCGCAGTTAACTGCGTTCTTCATCGACCCGCGAGCCAAGTGATCCACCGTCCAGGGTAATTGTTTATTTTCATGATGATTAGTTTCTACGATCACTGAAGCGATTCTATACACGCCCGTGATATTAGTTTGTTTAATTTTTTTTTTTTTTTCTTTTTTTATTTCTTTTCAGTATATAAATAAAAATTAAAAAAAAAAAAAATATTAAAAAAAAAAAATTAAAAAAAAATATACGTTATTTGAAGATGACGATGCGCTATCGAAAGACGACAACATCGTGCTTTCCTCGAGAAACCGACGTCGAAACATCAGAAGGGACGCGTTGAACGACCCCGTTTTTATTATATTCGGAGTCGTCGTCTCGCATCCGAACGACATACGAACGCCGAACCGCATTTTGTTTTATTTCATTTTACGAAAAAAACAAACGAAACTTTCAGCGGACGCTTCTCGTATCCCCGCCGACTGACCGATTGACTGACTGACTGACTGATCGTCGATCATCGTATCATCGTCTAGGAGAGCGTGTGAAACGCATCATCGCACGTATCGATCGAAAGCACGAGGCCTCTATGAAAATATGATATAACGCATAAAACACAAAACACGAAAACACATCGACGTCACCACGAATCGATATCATATTAAATTCAAAAACGAATTCAAATCGACACTCACATAACGACCGATCGATGTAAACGATGACGAGACTCGTAATCGAACGGAGACGACGACGCGTAACGTAGACGTAGACGTAGACGTAGACGAAGAACGAAAGACGAAAACGAAAACGAAGAGCGACGAGAGTCTTGAACTCGAAACGTATACAGTGTCGTATATATATTATACATGTGACTCGCGGCGCGGATTCTTGCCGGTCTACGTACACAGGTATAACGAAGACGACTACGGTAACGACGAGTGAAGACTGCACGCGTGCAACTTCGATGTTCGTTAGCTAGCGTTCTCGCTAGTTACGTTCGCCGCGTACATACGACGTCCACATTCGAATTGAAAGTACACGATTACATACGTCTTACGACGATCGTTATATTCGTATCTCTTTTTATAATACTACGTTTTAATATATATACGTATATCGATTCGATGACGACGCTTCAGCGATACGTATTGTATTTATATATTTTTTTGCGAATATCGTTATTTTCATACGTGATGATACTAACGTCGAAGGCGATGACGACTCGTATATCAACGAACGCCTAGACGAAGACGACGTAGTCGTCGTCGTCGTCGGAGAAACGATAATGCGATCCACCGATCGAATTCGCATTTTTTCGTATTATGATTCTTTTTGGTTGTTGTTATTGTTATTGTTTTATTATATCGTCGTATATCGGCACTCTCATTGCTCTTTCGTGCTGCACTGTTTATCTCGCTCGTATACAGAGAAGAGCTCGATCCGCACAGAGACGAAACAGAATTCGAGATAGATAAACGTACGTTAATGATCCTTCCGCAGGTTCCCCTACGGAAACCTTGTTACGACTTTTACTTCCTCTAAATGATCAAGTTTGGTCAACTTCCCAGCAACGCCGACGGCCGTGAAGCCACCGCGTGTCGGTCCGAAGACCTCACTAAATCATTCAATCGGTAGTAGCGACGGGCGGTGTGTACAAAGGGCAGGGACGTAATCAACGCGAGCTTATGACTCGCGCTTACTAGGAATTCCTCGTTTATGGGGGATAATTGCAAACCCCAATCCCCAGCACGAAGGAGTTTCAACGGGTTGCCCGGGCCTCTAGGCCAGGGAGAACATGCTGATTCCTTCAGTGTAGCGCGCGTGCGGCCCAGGACATCTAAGGGCATCACAGACCTGTTATTGCTCAATCTCGTGCGGCTCGAAGCCGCCGGTCCCTCTAAGAAGAATTTTAATACGCCGCCAGTGAGTTGCTCGACCGAAATCGGGCACACCTAAATGACGACGCCTATTTAGCAGGCTAGAGTCTCGTTCGTTACCGGAATTAACCAGACAAATCGCTCCACCAACTAAGAACGGCCATGCACCACCACCCACCGAATCAAGAAAGAGCTATTAATCTGTCAATCCTTCCGGTGTCCGGGCCTGGTGAGATTTCCCGTGTTGAGTCAAATTAAGCCGCAGGCTCCACTCCTGGTGGTGCCCTTCCGTCAATTCCTTTAAGTTTCAGCTTTGCAACCATACTCCCCCCGGAGTCCAAAATCTTTGGTTTCCCGGAAGCTGCCCGCCGAGCCATTGTAGTAACGTCGGCGGATCGCTAGATGACATATTTACGGTTAGAACTAGGGCGGTATCTAATCGCCTTCGAACCTCTAACTTTCGTTCTTGATTGATGAAAACACCTTTGGCAAATGCTTTCGCTGATGTTCGTCTTGCGACGATCCAAGAATTTCACCTCTAACGTCGCAATACGAATGCCCCCAGTTATCCCTATTAATCATTACCTCGGAGTTCTGAAAACCAACAAAATAGAACCGAGATCATATTCTATTATTCCATGCACGAAATATTCAAGCGGCATTTTGAGCCCGCTTTGAGCACTCTAATTTGTTCAAAGTAAAATTGTCGGCCCACCTCGACACTCACCGAAGAGCACCGCGATAGGATTTTGATATTGAACCGGCGTTTTACCGCCGGCTCACCGACGATATGCTCCGCAAACGTGTCAGTATCACCGCGGATGCGGTGCACCGACAGCGCGGCGCACAAATGCAACTACGAGCTTTTTAACCGCAACAATTTTAGTATACGCTATTGGAGCTGGAATTACCGCGGCTGCTGGCACCAGACTTGCCCTCCAATTGTTCCTCGTTAAAATATTTAAAGTGTACTCATTCCGATTACGAGGCCTCGAAAGAGTCCCGTATCGTTATTTTTCGTCACTACCTCCCCGTGCCGGGAGTGGGTAATTTGCGCGCCTGCTGCCTTCCTTGGATGTGGTAGCCGTTTCTCAGGCTCCCTCTCCGGAATCGAACCCTGATTCCCCGTTACCCGTGACAACCATGGTAGTCGCAGAAACTACCATCGAAAGTTGATAAGGCAGACATTTGAAAGATGCGTCGCCGGTACTGGACCATGCGATCGGCAAAAGTTATCCAGATTCATCAAAATTAACGACTTCGGACGAGACGCCCTCCGTCGATTGGTTTTGATCTAATAAAAGCACTCATCCCATCACTGGTCAGAGTTCTGATTGCATGTATTAGCTCTAGAATTACCACAGTTATCCAAGTAACTGAGTAAGATCTAAGGAACCAAAACTGATATATTGAGCCATTCGCGGTATCGCCTTAATACGGCTTGCACTGAGACATGCATGGCTTAATCTTTGAGACAAGCATATAACTACTGGCAGGATCAACCAGGGAGCTAACATAGATTATTCTCGACGACGACGACGACACGTCCGTGCGTGCTTGCGCGAACGCGACACCTTCGCCGTAAGTTTCTCTCATTTAACTCGATTCTCGTTTCTAGCAACGACGACGACGACGACGACGTTGTCTTCGTTCGTCGTCGCTTCGAAACGAGGTTCGTCGTACCGTATCGATTCGATCGCGTTAGACGCGATAGACTCTTACGGTTGACTTTTTTCATTCATTATCATAATAAATAATGATAAATAACCGACGACATCGAAGTAGCCCGAGAAGAGCACGACGACGACGACGACGATTCGTCTTCTAAGATGACACTCGACGGTCACGAATATGAATATTCGAAACGAGATCGTTCATTTTAGAAACACTTCCGTACACGATGTGCACGTATGTTATTGTTCAACGGATATATGTGTCGTGAAACATTCGGATCGACGCCCGGTGTTTGAGTGTTCGTACCGATACTCGGGTTATGTATTTTTCGTACATGATAGTTTTTGTTAATATAAAGAGTTTTAGGAACGACCGTTTCGCATACATTTCTATATGCATTAAACGAACGTACTGAATCTTTTAAAAACTCCGTCTGCCGCGTTTATCTCCGAAGACATCGTCATCGCACCACACATCGGGGTCCACAATAAATCTACACGAGAACGTCATACGTTATCATGTCGATGAATTTGTAGAGAGAGGAGCGATGACGACGCCGGAGTCGCTTTAGAAAGAGCAACTTACGTACGTCCGTCGGTCGGCACAGTTATAGAACGAAAAGTATATTTCTCCACATTATTTGTATAATATATTATTATTGTAAAACGACAACGCCGCGACGAGCTTACGACGACGACGACCGCGGCAGCAATACATTATAATATAATACAATACTAGAAGAAAACAACTTTTCGATAGAGTCTTATCTTCAACGGTTGCGACGCGTCTCACGAAATAATATTTTCATATATATCGTTCGACGTTCGAACCGAACGTACTCTATGTATATGCCGGACGATGAATATGACATTCGGCGCTTCATAACGGCGGATGTATTTTTTTCGAATATTTTTATATTTAATGTTTTATATATAATATCAACCCCCTCCCCGTCGCAAGGAATAAAACAAAGAACTCCCCCCCAACCCCCTAACCTCCCACCCCCACCCCCGAAAAATTAACGCGGTACGTTCGTGTATTGTGGAATCGAAGTTTATATTTTACGACGATAACATACTTTATTTTTCTGAAATATTTTAAAATAACATTAGAATCGAACACGATAACGATATCCGAGTGATTTCATTCGATCACTAAATTTGAACTATAACAGAACGATAATAAAATATCTTTGAAATGTGAAAAAAATAACGCGGTACGTTCGTGTATTGTGGAATCGAAGTTTACATTTTACGACGATAACATACTTCATTTTTCTGAAATATTTTAAAATAACATTAGAATCGAACACGATAACGATATCCGAGTGATTTCATTCGATCACTAAATTTGAACTATAACAGAACGATAATATAACATCTTTGAAATGTGAAAAAATTAATGCGGTAAGTTCGTGTATTGTGGAATCGAAGTTTACATTTTACGACGATAACATACTTTATTTATCTAAAATATGTTAAAATAACACTAGATTCGATCATTGCATTTGAAATATAACAGAACGATAATATAATATCTTCAAAATGTGAAAAAATTAACGCGGTACGTTCGTGTATTGTGGAATCTAAGTTTACATTTTACGACGATAACATACTTTATTTATCTGAAATATTTTAAAATAACACTAGAATCGAACACGATAACGATATCCGAGTGATTTCATTCGATCACTAAATTTGAACTATAACAGAACGATAATAAAATATCTTTGAAATGTGAAAAAAATAACGCGGTACGTTCGTGTATTGTGGAATCGAAGTTTACATTTTACGACGATAACATACTTCATTTTTCTGAAATATTTTAAAATAACATTAGAATCGAACACGATAACGATATCCGAGTGATTTCATTCGATCACTAAATTTGAACTATAACAGAACGATAATATAACATCTTTGAAATGTGAAAAAATTAATGCGGTAAGTTCGTGTATTGTGGAATCGAAGTTTACATTTTACGACGATAACATACTTTATTTATCTGAAACATTTTAAAATGACACTAGATTCGATCATTGCATTTGAACTATAACAGAAAGATAATATAATATCCTTCAAATGTGAAAAAATTAACGCGGTACGTTCGTGTATTGTGGAATCGAAGTTTACATTTTACGACGATATCATACTTTATTTATCTGAAATATTTTAAAATTACACTAGAATCGAACACGATAACGATATCCGAGTGATTTCATTCGATCACTAAATTTGAACTATAACAGAACGATAATATAACATCTTTGAAATGTGAAAAAATTAACGCGGTACGTTCGTGTATTGTGGAATCGAAGTTTACATTTTACGACGATAACATACTTTATTTATCTGAAATATTTTAAAATAACACTAGAATCGAACACGATAACGATATCCGAGTGATTTCATTCGATCACTAAATTTGAACTATAACAGAACGATAATAAAATATCTTTGAAATGTGAAAAAAATAACGCGGTACGTTCGTGTATTGTGGAATCGAAGTTTACATTTTACGACGATAACATACTTCATTTTTCTGAAATATTTTAAAATAACATTAGAATCGAACACGATAACGATATCCGAGTGATTTCATTCGATCACTAAATTTGAACTATAACAGAACGATAATATAACATCTTTGAAATGTGAAAAAATTAATGCGGTAAGTTCGTGTATTGTGGAATCGAAGTTTACATTTTACGACGATAACATACTTTATTTATCTGAAACATTTTAAAATGACACTAGATTCGATCATTGCATTTGAACTATAACAGAAAGATAATATAATATCCTTCAAATGTGAAAAAATTAACGCGGTACGTTCGTGTATTGTGGAATCGAAGTTTACATTTTACGACGATATCATACTTTATTTATCTGAAATATTTTAAAATTACACTAGAATCGAACACGATAACGATATCCGAGTGATTTCATTCGATCACTAAATTTGAACTATAACAGAACGATAATATAACATCTTTGAAATGTGAAAAAATTAACGCGGTACGTTCGTGTATTGTGGAATCGAAGTTTACATTTTACGACGATAACATACTTTATTTATCTAAAATATGTTAAAATAACACTAGATTCGATCATTGCATTTGAAATATAACAGAACGATAATATAATATCTTCAAAATGTGAAAAAATTAACGCGGTACGTTCGTGTATTGTGGAATCGAAGTTTACATTTTACGACGATAACATACTTTATTTATCTAAAATATGTTAAAATAACACTAGATTCGATCATTGCATTTGAACTATAACAGAACGATAATAAAATATCATTGAAATGTGAAAAAAATAACGCGGTACGTTCGTGTATTGTGGAATCGAAGTTTACATTTTACGACGATAACATACTTCATTTTTCTGAAATATTTTAAAATAACATTAGAATCGAACACGATAACGATATCCGAGTGATTTCATTCGATCACTAAATTTGAACTATAACAGAACGATAATATAACATCTTTGAAATGTGAAAAAATTAACGCGGTACGTTCGTGTATTGTGGAATCGAAGTTTACATTTTACGACGATAACATACTTTATTTATCTGAAACATTTTAAAATAACACTAGATTCGATCATTGCATTTGAACTATTACAGAAAGATAATATAATATCCTTCAAATGTGAAAAAATTAACGCGGTACGTTCGTGTATTGTGGAATTGAAGTTTACATTTTACGACGATAACATACTTTAGCGACATCGTTCATGACACGAACTAACCACGAACGTGACACTACAAAATTTACATCTTATAATATCTTTCAAATGTGAAAAAATTAACGCGGTACGTTCGTGTATTGTGGAATCGAAGTTTACATTTTACGACGATAACATACTTTATTTATCTAAAATATGTTAAAATAACACTAGATTCGATCATTGCATTTGAAATATAACAGAACGATAATATAATATCTTCAAAATGTGAAAAAATTAACGCGGTACGTTCGTGTATTGTGGAATCTAAGTTTACATTTTACGACGATAACATACTTTATTTATCTGAAATATTTTAAAATAACACTAGAATCGAACACGATAACGATATCCGAGTGATTTCATTCGATCACTAAATTTGAACTATAACAGAACGATAATATAATATCTTTCAAATGTGAAAAAATTAACGCGGTACGTTCGTGTATTGTGGAATCGAAGTTTACATTTTACGACGATAACATACTTTATTTTTCTGAAATATTTAAAATAACATTAGAATCGAACACGATAACGATATCCGAGTGATTTCATTCGATCACTAAATTTGAACTATAACAGAACGATAATATAATATCTTCGAAATGTGAAAAAATTAACGCGGTACGTTCGTGTATTGTGGAATCGAAGTTTACATTTTACGACGATAACATACTTTATTTATCTAAAATATGTTAAAATAACATTAGAATCGAACACGATAACGATATCCGAGTGATTTCATTCGATCACTAAATTTGAACTATAACAGAACGATAATATAATATCTTTCAAATGTGAAAAAATTAACGCGGTACGTTCGTGTATTGTGGAATCGAAGTTTACATTTTACGACGATACATACTTTATTTATCTGAAATATTTTAAAATGACACTAGATTCGATCATTGCATTTGAACTATAACAGAAAGATAATATAATATCCTTCAAATGTGAAAAAATAACGCGGTACGTTCGTGTATTGTGGAATCGAAGTTTACATTTTACGACGATAACATACTTTAGCGACATCGTTCATGACACGAACTAACCACGAACGTGACACTACAAAATTTACATCTTATAATATCTTTCAAATGTGAAAAAATTAACGCGGTACGTTCGTGTATTGTGGAATCGAAGTTTACATTTTACGACGATAACATACTTTATTTATCTGAAATATTTTAAAATGACACTAGATTCGATCATTGCATTTGAACTATAACAGAAAGATAATATAATATCCTTCAAATGTGAAAAATTAACGCGGTACGTTCGTGTATTGTGGAATCGAAGTTTACATTTTACGACGATAACATACTTTATTTTTCTGAAATATTTTAAAAATAACATTAGAATCGAACACGATAACGATATCCGAGTGATTTCATTCGATCACTAAATTTGAACTATAACAGAACGATAATATAATATCTTCGAAATGTGAAAAAATTAACGCGGTACGTTCGTGTATTGTGGAATCTAAGTTTACATTTTACGACGATAACATACTTATTTATCTGAAATATTTTAAAATAACACTAGAATCGAACACGATAACGATATCCGAGTGATTTCATTCGATCACTAAATTTGAACTATAACAGAACGATAATATAATATCTTTCAAATGTGAAAAAATTAACGCGGTACGTTCGTGTATTGTGGAATCGAAGTTTACATTTTACGACGATAACATACTTTATTTTTCTGAAATATTTTAAAATAACATTAGAATCGAACACGATAACGATATCCGAGTGATTTCATTCGATCACTAAATTTGAACTATAACAGAACGATAATATAATATCTTCGAAATGTGAAAAAATTAACGCGGTACGTTTCGTGTATTGTGGAATCGAAGTTTACATTTTACGACGATAACATACTTTATTTATCTAAAATATGTTAAAATAACATTAGAATCGAACACGATAACGATATCCGAGTGATTTCATTCGATCACTAAATTTGAACTATAACAGAACGATAATATAATATCTTTCAAATGTGAAAAAATTAACGCGGTACGTTCGTGTATTGTGGAATCGAAGTTTACATTTTACGACGATAACATACTTTATTTATCTGAAATATTTTAAAATGACACTAGATTCGATCATTGCATTTGAACTATAACAGAAAGATAATATAATATCCTTCAAATGTGAAAAATTAACGCGGTACGTTCGTGTATTGTGGAATCGAAGTTTACATTTTACGACGATAACATACTTTAGCGACATCGTTCATGACACGAACTAACCACGAACGTGACACTACAAAATTTACATCTTATAATATCTTTCAAATGTGAAAAAATTAACGCGGTACGTTTCGTGTATTGTGGAATCGAAGTTTACATTTTACGACGATAACATACTTTATTTATCTGGAAATATTTTAAAAATGACACTAGATTCGATCATTGCATTTGAACTATAAC
>NW_026089614.1:0-15000 GCF_905147045.1 Nymphalis io
TGCGTTATTTTTTTCACATTTCAAAGATATTTTATTATCGTTCTGTTATAGTTCAAATTTAGTGATCGAATGAAATCACTCGGATATCGTTATCGTGTTCGATTCTAATGTTATTTTAAAATATTTCAGAAAAATAAAGTATGTTATCGTCGTAAAATGTAAACTTCGATTCGACAATACACGAACGTACCGCGTTAATTTTTTCACATTTGAAAGATATTATATTATCGTTCTGTTATAGTTCAAATTTAGTGATCGAATGAAATCACTCGGATATCGTTATCGTGTTCGATTCTAGTGTTATTTTAAAATATTTCAGATAAATAAAGTATGTTATCGTCGTAAAATGTAAACTTAGATTCCACAATACACGAACGTACCGCGTTAATTTTTTCACATTTTGAAGATATTATATTATCGTTCTGTTATATTTCAAATGCAATGATCGAATCTAGTGTTATTTTAACATATTTTAGATAAATAAAGTATGTTATCGTCGTAAAATGTAAACTTCGATTCCACAATACACGAACGTACCGCGTTAATTTTTTCACATTTCGAAGATATTATATTATCGTTCTGTTATAGTTCAAATTTAGTGATCGAATGAAATCACTCGGATATCGTTATCGTGTTCGATTCTAATGTTATTTTAAAATATTTCAGAAAAATAAAGTATGTTATCGTCGTAAAATATAAACTTCGATTCGACAATACACGAACGTACCGCGTTAATTTTTTCACATTTGAAAGATATTATATTATCGTTCTGTTATAGTTCAAATTTAGTGATCGAATGAAATCACTCGGATATCGTTATCGTGTTCGATTCTAATGTTATTTTAAAATATTTCAGAAAAATAAAGTATGTTATCGTCGTAAAATATAAACTTCGATTCCACAATACACGAACGTACCGCGTTAATTTTTTCACATTTCGAAGATATTATATTATCGTTCTGTTATAGTTCAAATTAGTGATCGAATGAAATCACTCGGATATCGTTATCGTGTTCGATTCTAATGTTATTTTAAAATATTTCAGAAAATAAAGTATGTTATCGTCGTAAATGTAAACTTCGATTCCACAATACACGAACGTACCGCGTTAATTTTTTCACATTTGAAAGATATTATATTATCGTTCTGTTATATTTCAAATTTAGTGATCGAATGAAATCACTCGGATATCGTTATCGTGTTCGATTCTAATGTTATTTTAAAATATTTCAGAAAAATAAAGTATGTTATCGTCGTAAAATGTAAACTTCGATTCCACAATACACGAACGTACCGCGTTAATTTTTTCACATTTCGAAGATATTATATTATCGTTCTGTTATAGTTCAAATTTAGTGATCGAATGAAATCACTCGGATATCGTTATCGTGTTCGATTCTAATGTTATTTTAAAATATTTCAGAAAAATAAAGTATGTTATCGTCGTAAAATGTAAACTTCGATTCCACAATACACGAACGTACCGCGTTAATTTTTTCACATTTGAAAGATATTATATTATCGTTCTGTTATAGTTCAAATTTAGTGATCGAATGAAATCACTCGGATATCGTTATAGTGTTCGATTCTAGTGTTATTTTAAAATATTTCAGATAAATAAAGTATGTTATCGTCGTAAAATGTAAACTTAGATTCCACAATACACGAACGTACCGCGTTAATTTTTTCACATTTTGAAGATATTATATTATCGTTCTGTTATATTTCAAATGCAATGATCGAATCTAGTGTTATTTTAACATATTTTAGATAAATAAAGTATGTTATCGTCGTAAAATGTAAACTTAGATTCCACAATACACGAACGTACCGCGTTAATTTTTTCACATTTCGAAGATATTATATTATCGTTCTGTTATAGTTCAAATTTAGTGATCGAATGAAATCACTCGGATATCGTTATCGTGTTCGATTCTAATGTTATTTTAAAATATTTCAGAAAAATAAAGTATGTTATCGTCGTAAAATGTAAACTTCGATTCCACAATACACGAACGTACCGCGTTAATTTTTTCACATTTGAAGGATATTATATTATCTTTCTGTTATAGTTCAAATGCAATGATCGAATCTAGTGTCATTTTAAAATATTTCAGATAAATAAAGTATGTTATCGTCGTAAAATGTAAACTTCGATTCCACAATACACGAACGTACCGCGTTAATTTTTTCACATTTGAAAGATATTATAAGATGTAAATTTTGTAGTGTCACGTTCGTGGTTAGTTCGTGTCATGAACGATGTCGCTAAAGTATGTTATCGTCGTAAAATGTAAACTTCGATTCCACAATACACGAACGTACCGCGTTAATTTTTTCACATTTGAAGGATATTATATTATCTTTCTGTTATAGTTCAAATGCAATGATCGAATCTAGTGTCATTTTAAAATATTTCAGATAAATAAAGTATGTTATCGTCGTAAAATGTAAACTTCGATTCCACAATACACGAACGTACCGCGTTAATTTTTTCACATTTGAAAGATATTATATTATCGTTCTGTTATAGTTCAAATTTAGTGATCGAATGAAATCACTCGGATATCGTTATCGTGTTCGATTCTAATGTTATTTTAACATATTTTAGATAAATAAAGTATGTTATCGTCGTAAAATGTAAACTTCGATTCCACAATACACGAACGTACCGCGTTAATTTTTTCACATTTCGAAGATATTATATTATCGTTCTGTTATAGTTCAAATTTAGTGATCGAATGAAATCACTCGGATATCGTTATCGTGTTCGATTCTAATGTTATTTTAAAATATTTCAGAAAAATAAAGTATGTTATCGTCGTAAAATGTAAACTTCGATTCCACAATACACGAACGTACCGCGTTAATTTTTTCACATTTGAAAGATATTATATTATCGTTCTGTTATAGTTCAAATTTAGTGATCGAATGAAATCACTCGGATATCGTTATCGTGTTCGATTCTAGTGTTATTTTAAAATATTTCAGATAAATAAAGTATGTTATCGTCGTAAAATGTAAACTTAGATTCCACAATACACGAACGTACCGCGTTAATTTTTTCACATTTCGAAGATATTATATTATCGTTCTGTTATAGTTCAAATTTAGTGATCGAATGAAATCACTCGGATATCGTTATCGTGTTCGATTCTAATGTTATTATAAAATATTTCAGAAAAATAAAGTATGTTATCGTCGTAAAATGTAAACTTCGATTCCACAATACACGAACGTACCGCGTTAATTTTTTCACATTTGAAGGATATTATATTATCTTTCTGTTATAGTTCAAATGCAATGATCGAATCTAGTGTCATTTTAAAATATTTCAGATAAATAAAGTATGTTATCGTCGTAAAATGTAAACTTCGATTCCACAATACACGAACGTACCGCGTTAATTTTTTCACATTTGAAAGATATTATAAGATGTAAATTTTGTAGTGTCACGTTCGTGGTTAGTTCGTGTCATGAACGATGTCGCTAAAGTATGTTATCGTCGTAAAATGTAAACTTCGATTCCACAATACACGAACGTACCGCGTTAATTTTTTCACATTTGAAGGATATTATATTATCTTTCTGTTATAGTTCAAATGCAATGATCGAATCTAGTGTCATTTTAAAATATTTCAGATAAATAAAGTATGTTATCGTCGTAAAATGTAAACTTCGATTCCACAATACACGAACGTACCGCGTTAATTTTTTCACATTTGAAAGATATTATATTATCGTTCTGTTATAGTTCAAATTTAGTGATCGAATGAAATCACTCGGATATCGTTATCGTGTTCGATTCTAATGTTATTTTAACATATTTTAGATAAATAAAGTATGTTATCGTCGTAAAATGTAAACTTCGATTCCACAATACACGAACGTACCGCGTTAATTTTTTCACATTTCGAAGATATTATATTATCGTTCTGTTATAGTTCAAATTTAGTGATCGAATGAAATCACTCGGATATCGTTATCGTGTTCGATTCTAGTGTTATTTTAAAATATTTCAGAAAAATAAAGTATGTTATCGTCGTAAAATGTAAACTTCGATTCCACAATACACGAACGTACCGCGTTAATTTTTTCACATTTGAAAGATATTATATTATCGTTCTGTTATAGTTCAAATTTAGTGATCGAATGAAATCACTCGGATATCGTTATCGTGTTCGATTCTAGTGTTATTTTAAAATATTTCAGATAAATAAAGTATGTTATCGTCGTAAAATGTAAACTTAGATTCCACAATACACGAACGTACCGCGTTAATTTTTTCACATTTTGAAGATATTATATTATCGTTCTGTTATATTTCAAATGCAATGATCGAATCTAGTGTTATTTTAACATATTTTAGATAAATAAAGTATGTTATCGTCGTAAAATGTAAACTTAGATTCCACAATACACAAACGTACCGCGTTAATTTTTTCACATTTCGAAGATATTATATTATCGTTCTGTTATAGTTCAAATTTAGTGATCGAATGAAATCACTCGGATATCGTTATCGTGTTCGATTCTAATGTTATTTTAAAATATTTCAGAAAAATAAAGTATGTTATCGTCGTAAAATGTAAACTTCGATTCCACAATACACGAACGTACCGCGTTAATTTTTTCACATTTGAAGGATATTATATTATCTTTCTGTTATAGTTCAAATGCAATGATCGAATCTAGTGTCATTTTAAAATATTTCAGATAAATAAAGTATGTTATCGTCGTAAAATGTAAACTTCGATTCCACAATACACGAACGTACCGCGTTAATTTTTTCACATTTGAAAGATATTATAAGATGTAAATTTTGTAGTGTCACGTTCGTGGTTAGTTCGTGTCATGAACGATGTCGCTAAAGTATGTTATCGTCGTAAAATGTAAACTTCAATTCCACAATACACGAACGTACCGCGTTAATTTTTTCACATTTGAAGGATATTATATTATCTTTCTGTAATAGTTCAAATGCAATGATCGAATCTAGTGTTATTTTAAAATGTTTCAGATAAATAAAGTATGTTATCGTCGTAAAATGTAAACTTCGATTCCACAATACACGAACGTACCGCGTTAATTTTTTCACATTTCAAAGATGTTATATTATCGTTCTGTTATAGTTCAAATTTAGTGATCGAATGAAATCACTCGGATATCGTTATCGTGTTCGATTCTAATGTTATTTTAAAATATTTCAGAAAAATGAAGTATGTTATCGTCGTAAAATGTAAACTTCGATTCCACAATACACGAACGTACCGCGTTATTTTTTTCACATTTCAATGATATTTTATTATCGTTCTGTTATAGTTCAAATGCAATGATCGAATCTAGTGTTATTTTAACATATTTTAGATAAATAAAGTATGTTATCGTCGTAAAATGTAAACTTCGATTCCACAATACACGAACGTACCGCGTTAATTTTTTCACATTTTGAAGATATTATATTATCGTTCTGTTATATTTCAAATGCAATGATCGAATCTAGTGTTATTTTAACATATTTTAGATAAATAAAGTATGTTATCGTCGTAAAATGTAAACTTCGATTCCACAATACACGAACGTACCGCGTTAATTTTTTCACATTTCAAAGATGTTATATTATCGTTCTGTTATAGTTCAAATTTAGTGATCGAATGAAATCACTCGGATATCGTTATCGTGTTCGATTCTAGTGTAATTTTAAAATATTTCAGATAAATAAAGTATGATATCGTCGTAAAATGTAAACTTCGATTCCACAATACACGAACGTACCGCGTTAATTTTTTCACATTTGAAGGATATTATATTATCTTTCTGTTATAGTTCAAATGCAATGATCGAATCTAGTGTCATTTTAAAATGTTTCAGATAAATAAAGTATGTTATCGTCGTAAAATGTAAACTTCGATTCCACAATACACGAACTTACCGCATTAATTTTTTCACATTTCAAAGATGTTATATTATCGTTCTGTTATAGTTCAAATTTAGTGATCGAATGAAATCACTCGGATATCGTTATCGTGTTCGATTCTAATGTTATTTTAAAATATTTCAGAAAAATGAAGTATGTTATCGTCGTAAAATGTAAACTTCGATTCCACAATACACGAACGTACCGCGTTATTTTTTTCACATTTCAAAGATATTTTATTATCGTTCTGTTATAGTTCAAATTTAGTGATCGAATGAAATCACTCGGATATCGTTATCGTGTTCGATTCTAGTGTTATTTTAAAATATTTCAGATAAATAAAGTATGTTATCGTCGTAAAATGTAAACTTAGATTCCACAATACACGAACGTACCGCGTTAATTTTTTCACATTTTGAAGATATTATATTATCGTTCTGTTATATTTCAAATGCAATGATCGAATCTAGTGTTATTTTAACATATTTTAGATAAATAAAGTATGTTATCGTCGTAAAATGTAAACTTCGATTCCACAATACACGAACTTACCGCATTAATTTTTTCACATTTCAAAGATGTTATATTATCGTTCTGTTATAGTTCAAATTTAGTGATCGAATGAAATCACTCGGATATCGTTATCGTGTTCGATTCTAATGTTATTTTAAAATATTTCAGAAAAATAAAGTATGTTATCGTCGTAAAATATAAACTTCGATTCCACAATACACGAACGTACCGCGTTAATTTTTCGGGGGTGGGGGTGGGAGGTTAGGGGGTTGGGGGGGAGTTCTTTGTTTTATTCCTTGCGACGGGGAGGGGGTTGATATTATATATAAAACATTAAATATAAAAATATTCGAAAAAAATACATCCGCCGTTATGAAGCGCCGAATGTCATATTCATCGTCCGGCATATACATAGAGTACGTTCGGTTCGAACGTCGAACGATATATATGAAAATATTATTTCGTGAGACGCGTCGCAACCGTTGAAGATAAGACTCTATCGAAAAGTTGTTTTCTTCTAGTATTGTATTATATTATAATGTATTGCTGCTGCCGCGGTCGTCGTCGTCGTAAGCTCGTCGCGGCGTTGTCGTTTTACAATAATAATATATTATACAAATAATGTGGAGAAATATACTTTTCGTTCTATAACTGTGCCGACCGACGGACGTACGTAAGTTGCTCTTTCTAAAGCGACTCCGGCGTCGTCATCGCTCCTCTCTCTACAAATTCATCGACATGATAACGTATGACGTTCTCGTGTAGATTTATTGTGGACCCCGATGTGTGGTGCGATGACGATGTCTTCGGAGATAAACGCGGCAGACGGAGTTTTTAAAAGATTCAGTACGTTCGTTTAATGCATATAGAAATGTATGCGAAACGGTCGTTCCTAAAACTCTTTATATTAACAAAAACTATCATGTACGAAAAATACATAACCCGAGTATCGGTACGAACACTCAAACACCGGGCGTCGATCCGAATGTTTCACGACACATATATCCGTTGAACAATAACATACGTGCACATCGTGTACGGAAGTGTTTCTAAAATGAACGATCTCGTTTCGAATATTCATATTCGTGACCGTCGAGTGTCATCTTAGAAGACGAATCGTCGTCGTCGTCGTCGTGCTCTTCTCGGGCTACTTCGATGTCGTCGGTTATTTATCATTATTTATTATGATAATGAATGAAAAAAGTCAACCGTAAGAGTCTATCGCGTCTAACGCGATCGAATCGATACGGTACGACGAACCTCGTTTCGAAGCGACGACGAACGAAGACAACGTCGTCGTCGTCGTCGTTGCTAGAAACGAGAATCGAGTTAAATGAGAGAGAAACTTACGGCGAAGGTGTCGCGTTCGCGCAAGCACGCACGGACGTGTCGTCGTCGTCGTCGAGAATAATCTATGTTAGCTCCCTGGTTGATCCTGCCAGTAGTTATATGCTTGTCTCAAAGATTAAGCCATGCATGTCTCAGTGCAAGCCGTATTAAGGCGATACCGCGAATGGCTCAATATATCAGTTTTGGTTCCTTAGATCTTACTCAGTTACTTGGATAACTGTGGTAATTCTAGAGCTAATACATGCAATCAGAACTCTGACCAGTGATGGGATGAGTGCTTTTATTAGATCAAAACCAATCGACGGAGGGCGTCTCGTCCGAAGTCGTTAATTTTGATGAATCTGGATAACTTTTGCCGATCGCATGGTCCAGTACCGGCGACGCATCTTTCAAATGTCTGCCTTATCAACTTTCGATGGTAGTTTCTGCGACTACCATGGTTGTCACGGGTAACGGGGAATCAGGGTTCGATTCCGGAGAGGGAGCCTGAGAAACGGCTACCACATCCAAGGAAGGCAGCAGGCGCGCAAATTACCCACTCCCGGCACGGGGAGGTAGTGACGAAAAATAACGATACGGGACTCTTTCGAGGCCTCGTAATCGGAATGAGTACACTTTAAATATTTTAACGAGGAACAATTGGAGGGCAAGTCTGGTGCCAGCAGCCGCGGTAATTCCAGCTCCAATAGCGTATACTAAAATTGTTGCGGTTAAAAAGCTCGTAGTTGCATTTGTGCGCCGCGCTGTCGGTGCACCGCATCCGCGGTGATACTGACACGTTTGCGGAGCATATCGTCGGTGAGCCGGCGGTAAAACGCCGGTTCAATATCAAAATCCTATCGCGGTGCTCTTCGGTGAGTGTCGAGGTGGGCCGACAATTTTACTTTGAACAAATTAGAGTGCTCAAAGCGGGCTCAAAATGCCGCTTGAATATTTCGTGCATGGAATAATAGAATATGATCTCGGTTCTATTTTGTTGGTTTTCAGAACTCCGAGGTAATGATTAATAGGGATAACTGGGGGCATTCGTATTGCGACGTTAGAGGTGAAATTCTTGGATCGTCGCAAGACGAACATCAGCGAAAGCATTTGCCAAAGGTGTTTTCATCAATCAAGAACGAAAGTTAGAGGTTCGAAGGCGATTAGATACCGCCCTAGTTCTAACCGTAAATATGTCATCTAGCGATCCGCCGACGTTACTACAATGGCTCGGCGGGCAGCTTCCGGGAAACCAAAGATTTTGGACTCCGGGGGGAGTATGGTTGCAAAGCTGAAACTTAAAGGAATTGACGGAAGGGCACCACCAGGAGTGGAGCCTGCGGCTTAATTTGACTCAACACGGGAAATCTCACCAGGCCCGGACACCGGAAGGATTGACAGATTAATAGCTCTTTCTTGATTCGGTGGGTGGTGGTGCATGGCCGTTCTTAGTTGGTGGAGCGATTTGTCTGGTTAATTCCGGTAACGAACGAGACTCTAGCCTGCTAAATAGGCGTCGTCATTTAGGTGTGCCCGATTTCGGTCGAGCAACTCACTGGCGGCGTATTAAAATTCTTCTTAGAGGGACCGGCGGCTTCGAGCCGCACGAGATTGAGCAATAACAGGTCTGTGATGCCCTTAGATGTCCTGGGCCGCACGCGCGCTACACTGAAGGAATCAGCATGTTCTCCCTGGCCTAGAGGCCCGGGCAACCCGTTGAAACTCCTTCGTGCTGGGGATTGGGGTTTGCAATTATCCCCCATAAACGAGGAATTCCTAGTAAGCGCGAGTCATAAGCTCGCGTTGATTACGTCCCTGCCCTTTGTACACACCGCCCGTCGCTACTACCGATTGAATGATTTAGTGAGGTCTTCGGACCGACACGCGGTGGCTTCACGGCCGTCGGCGTTGCTGGGAAGTTGACCAAACTTGATCATTTAGAGGAAGTAAAAGTCGTAACAAGGTTTCCGTAGGGGAACCTGCGGAAGGATCATTAACGTACGTTTATCTATCTCGAATTCTGTTTCGTCTCTGTGCGGATCGAGCTCTTCTCTGTATACGAGCGAGATAAACAGTGCAGCACGAAAGAGCAATGAGAGTGCCGATATACGACGATATAATAAAACAATAACAATAACAACAACCAAAAAGAATCATAATACGAAAAAATGCGAATTCGATCGGTGGATCGCATTATCGTTTCTCCGACGACGACGACGACTACGTCGTCTTCGTCTAGGCGTTCGTTGATATACGAGTCGTCATCGCCTTCGACGTTAGTATCATCACGTATGAAAATAACGATATTCGCAAAAAAATATATAAATACAATACGTATCGCTGAAGCGTCGTCATCGAATCGATATACGTATATATATTAAAACGTAGTATTATAAAAAGAGATACGAATATAACGATCGTCGTAAGACGTATGTAATCGTGTACTTTCAATTCGAATGTGGACGTCGTATGTACGCGGCGAACGTAACTAGCGAGAACGCTAGCTAACGAACATCGAAGTTGCACGCGTGCAGTCTTCACTCGTCGTTACCGTAGTCGTCTTCGTTATACCTGTGTACGTAGACCGGCAAGAATCCGCGCCGCGAGTCACATGTATAATATATATACGACACTGTATACGTTTCGAGTTCAAGACTCTCGTCGCTCTTCGTTTTCGTTTTCGTCTTTCGTTCTTCGTCTACGTCTACGTCTACGTCTACGTTACGCGTCGTCGTCTCCGTTCGATTACGAGTCTCGTCATCGTTTACATCGATCGGTCGTTATGTGAGTGTCGATTTGAATTCGTTTTTGAATTTAATATGATATCGATTCGTGGTGACGTCGATGTGTTTTCGTGTTTTGTGTTTTATGCGTTATATCATATTTTCATAGAGGCCTCGTGCTTTCGATCGATACGTGCGATGATGCGTTTCACACGCTCTCCTAGACGATGATACGATGATCGACGATCAGTCAGTCAGTCAGTCAATCGGTCAGTCGGCGGGGATACGAGAAGCGTCCGCTGAAAGTTTCGTTTGTTTTTTTCGTAAAATGAAATAAAACAAAATGCGGTTCGGCGTTCGTATGTCGTTCGGATGCGAGACGACGACTCCGAATATAATAAAAACGGGGTCGTTCAACGCGTCCCTTCTGATGTTTCGACGTCGGTTTCTCGAGGAAAGCACGATGTTGTCGTCTTTCGATAGCGCATCGTCATCTTCAAATAACGTATATTTTTTTTTAATTTTTTTTTTTTAATATTTTTTTTTTTTTTTAATTTTTATTTATATACTGAAAAGAAATAAAAAAAGAAAAAAAAAAAAAAATTAAACAAACTAATATCACGGGCGTGTATAGAATCGCTTCAGTGATCGTAGAAACTAATCATCATGAAAATAAACAATTACCCTGGACGGTGGATCACTTGGCTCGCGGGTCGATGAAGAACGCAGTTAACTGCGCGTCATAGTGTGAACTGCAGGACACATTTGAACATCGACATTTCGAACGCACATTGCGGTCCGTGGAGAAACATCCAGGACCACTCCTGTCTGAGGGCCGGCTGTATAAAAATATATACCACACTGTTCAATGTTTAATGTGTATATAGTTTTTCGTAATGTTAAACTTTTATACGTTATTCTCGAACACATGACGGTATCCGTTTTAGAGTTCGTTCGTATTCGTATTCGTATACGAACCGACTCTCTCTCGGTCCGTTCAAATATTTCAATACGACGTGTATGTATGTTTATGTACCATGCGTGTTCGTGTATATTACAAAATTTTTGTATTTATATACGGTTCGTGTGTACGTTTACGTCACGGAGTTTCGTTATGCGCGATGTGTGAGAGACCGAGAGCGTCGCTCGCTCTACCGATTCGTACGTCTACGTCGTCTACGTCGTCTACGTCGTCGTCGTCTTCGTCGATCGGTCTAGTCGAGAGCGCGCCCCCATCTCCGACCTTTCGATCGTCGTTCTATCGTTCGATCAAAGAGGGTAATCGGATATATGAGGGCCGATCTCTTCTAGTCTAGTGAGAGAGCGAGAGTTCGTACGTTTCTCGTTATCGAACATCGATCGAACGTATATCGATAAAACAGCTCCGTTTTCGTTACGACGTATACACATAAAGCGCGCATTGCGTACGTGATGACATGTAAACGTCGTATTCGTTTTCGAGGCGTGTCGTGTCGTGTCGTGTCGCGTCGTGTCGTCTCTCGTGTCTGTGTTATCATTATATACACAGACGGCGGGGTGGCGAACGAACGAACGCGCGCACGTGCGTGCACGCGCGATAACGAATAGTAGGCGGACTCGACGTCCGAAGAGCGCGTCGACGCCGACGTCGGAACGGACGGATGATGATGAAGATCTCGTCGTTCGTTGATATACGAGTCGTCATCGCCTTCGACGTTAGTATCATCACGTATGAAAATAACGATATTCGCAAAAAAATATATAAATACAATACGTATCGCTGAAGCGTCGTCATCGAATCGATATACGTATATATATTAAAACGTAGTATTATAAAAAGAGATACGAATATAACGATCGTCGTAAGACGTATGTAATCGTGTACTTTCAATTCGAATGTGGACGTCGTATGTACGCGGCGAACGTAACTAGCGAGAACGCTAGCTAACGAACATCGAAGTTGCACGCGTGCAGTCTTCACTCGTCGTTACCGTAGTCGTCTTCGTTATACCTGTGTACGTAGACCGGCAAGAATCCGCGCCGCGAGTCACATGTATAATATATATACGACACTGTATACGTTTCGAGTTCAAGACTCTCGTCGCTCTTCGTTTTCGTTTTCGTCTTTCGTTCTTCGTCTACGTCTACGTCTACGTCTACGTTACGCGTCGTCGTCTCCGTTCGATTACGAGTCTCGTCATCGTTTACATCGATCGGTCGTTATGTGAGTGTCGATTTGAATTCGTTTTTGAATTTAATATGATATCGATTCGTGGTGACGTCGATGTGTTTTCGTGTTTTGTGTTTTATGCGTTATATCATATTTTCATAGAGGCCTCGTGCTTTCGATCGATACGTGCGATGATGCGTTTCACACGCTCTCCTAGACGATGATACGATGATCGACGATCAGTCAGTCAGTCAGTCAATCGGTCAGTCGGCGGGGATACGAGAAGCGTCCGCTGAAAGTTTCGTTTGTTTTTTTCGTAAAATGAAATAAAACAAAATGCGGTTCGGCGTTCGTATGTCGTTCGGATGCGAGACGACGACTCCGAATATAATAAAAACGGGGTCGTTCAACGCGTCCCTTCTGATGTTTCGACGTCGGTTTCTCGAGGAAAGCACGATGTTGTCGTCTTTCGATAGCGCATCGTCATCTTCAAATAACGTATATTTTTTTTTAATTTTTTTTTTTTAATATTTTTTTTTTTTTTTAATTTTTATTTATATACTGAAAAGAAATAAAAAAAGAAAAAAAAAAAAAAATTAAACAAACTAATATCACGGGCGTGTATAGAATCGCTTCAGTGATCGTAGAAACTAATCATCATGAAAATAAACAATTACCCTGGACGGTGGATCACTTGGCTCGCGGGTCGATGAAGAACGCAGTTAACTGCGCGTCATAGTGTGAACTGCAGGACACATTTGAACATCGACATTTCGAACGCACATTGCGGTCCGTGGAGAAACATCCAGGACCACTCCTGTCTGAGGGCCGGCTGTATAAAAATATATACCACACTGTTCAATGTTTAATGTGTATATAGTTTTTCGTAATGTTAAACTTTTATACGTTATTCTCGAACACATGACGGTATCCGTTTTAGAGTTCGTTCGTATTCGTATTCGTATACGAACCGACTCTCTCTCGGTCCGTTCAAATATTTCAATACGACGTGTATGTATGTTTATGTACCATGCGTGTTCGTGTATATTACAAAATTTTTGTATTTATATACGGTTCGTGTGTACGTTTACGTCACGGAGTTTCGTTATGCGCGATGTGTGAGAGACCGAGAGCGTCGCTCGCTCTACCGATTCGTACGTCTACGTCGTCTACGTCGTCTACGTCGTCGTCGTCTTCGTCGATCGGTCTAGTCGAGAGCGCGCCCCCATCTCCGACCTTTCGATCGTCGTTCTATCGTTCGATCAAAGAGGGTAATCGGATATATGAGGGCCGATCTCTTCTAGTCTAGTGAGAGAGCGAGAGTTCGTACGTTTCTCGTTATCGAACATCGATCGAACGTATATCGATAAAACAGCTCCGTTTTCGTTACGACGTATACACATAAAGCGCGCATTGCGTACGTGATGACATGTAAACGTCGTATTCGTTTTCGAGGCGTGTCGTGTCGTGTCGTGTCGCGTCGTGTCGTCTCTCGTGTCTGTGTTATCATTATATACACAGACGGCGGGGTGGCGAACGAACGAACGCGCGCACGTGCGTGCACGCGCGATAACGAATAGTAGGCGGACTCGACGTCCGAAGAGCGCGTCGACGCCGACGTCGGAACGGACGGATGATGATGAAGATCTCGTCTCGTCTCGTCTCGTCTCGACGAAAGCGGCGCCGTCGCGTTGACGGATATCGCGTCTGCCTCGTTTTTTTTTTATCGTTGGCCTCAGATCAGGGAGGATCACCCGCCGAATTTAAGCATATTAGTAAGCGGAGGAAAAGAAACTAACCAGGATTTCCTTAGTAGCGGCGAGCGAACAGGAAATAGCCCAGCACTGAATCCCGCGGTTGTAACGATCGCGGGAGATGTGGTGTTCGGGAGGTATCGCTTTCTCGTCGTCGCCACTCCTGTCCAAGTTCGTCTTGAACGGGGCCGTTTTCCCGTAGAGGGTGCCAGGCCCGTAGCGACGGAGCGAGACGGCGAGAGGTACGCTCCTCAGAGTCGGGTTGCTTGAGAGTGCAGCCCTAAGTGGGTGGTAAACTCCATCTAAGGCTAAATATTACCGCGAGACCGATAGCGAACAAGTACCGTGAGGGAAAGTTGAAAAGAACTTTGAAGAGAGAGTTCAAGAGTACGTGAAACCGTTCAGGGGTAAACCTGCGAAACTCGAATGAACGAACGGAGAGATTCATCGTCATTCGACGGCGTACGGGCGCGCGCCTCGATGTCGCGCATACGTGTCCCCTAGCGGGTTCGTCGTGTGTGACACGGGTCGCGTCCGTCGACGTTCGTCGACGGCGTGCACTTCTCTCTCAGTAATACATCGCGACCCGTTCGATGTCGGTCTAAGCGCCGTTCG
>NW_026089614.1:20000-28174 GCF_905147045.1 Nymphalis io
TTGAAAGATATTATATTATCGTTCTGTTATATTTCAAATTTAGTGATCGAATGAAATCACTCGGATATCGTTATCGTGTTCGATTCTAATGTTATTTTAAAATATTTCAGAAAAATAAAGTATGTTATCGTCGTAAAATGTAAACTTCGATTCCACAATACACGAACGTACCGCGTTAATTTTTTCACATTTCGAAGATATTATATTATCGTTCTGTTATAGTTCAAATTTAGTGATCGAATGAAATCACTCGGATATCGTTATCGTGTTCGATTCTAATGTTATTTTAAAATATTTCAGAAAAATAAAGTATGTTATCGTCGTAAAATATAAACTTCGATTCCACAATACACGAACGTACCGCGTTAATTTTTTCACATTTGAAAGATATTATATTATCGTTCTGTTATAGTTCAAATTTAGTGATCGAATGAAATCACTCGGATATCGTTATAGTGTTCGATTCTAGTGTTATTTTAAAATATTTCAGATAAATAAAGTATGTTATCGTCGTAAAATGTAAACTTAGATTCCACAATACACGAACGTACCGCGTTAATTTTTTCACATTTTGAAGATATTATATTATCGTTCTGTTATATTTCAAATGCAATGATCGAATCTAGTGTTATTTTAACATATTTTAGATAAATAAAGTATGTTATCGTCGTAAAATGTAAACTTAGATTCCACAATACACGAACGTACCGCGTTAATTTTTTCACATTTCGAAGATATTATATTATCGTTCTGTTATAGTTCAAATTTAGTGATCGAATGAAATCACTCGGATATCGTTATCGTGTTCGATTCTAATGTTATTTTAAAATATTTCAGAAAAATAAAGTATGTTATCGTCGTAAAATGTAAACTTCGATTCCACAATACACGAACGTACCGCGTTAATTTTTTCACATTTGAAGGATATTATATTATCTTTCTGTTATAGTTCAAATGCAATGATCGAATCTAGTGTCATTTTAAAATATTTCAGATAAATAAAGTATGTTATCGTCGTAAAATGTAAACTTCGATTCCACAATACACGAACGTACCGCGTTAATTTTTTCACATTTGAAAGATATTATAAGATGTAAATTTTGTAGTGTCACGTTCGTGGTTAGTTCGTGTCATGAACGATGTCGCTAAAGTATGTTATCGTCGTAAAATGTAAACTTCGATTCCACAATACACGAACGTACCGCGTTAATTTTTTCACATTTGAAGGATATTATATTATCTTTCTGTTATAGTTCAAATGCAATGATCGAATCTAGTGTCATTTTAAAATATTTCAGATAAATAAAGTATGTTATCGTCGTAAAATGTAAACTTCGATTCCACAATACACGAACGTACCGCGTTAATTTTTTCACATTTGAAAGATATTATATTATCGTTCTGTTATAGTTCAAATTTAGTGATCGAATGAAATCACTCGGATATCGTTATCGTGTTCGATTCTAATGTTATTTTAAAATATTTCAGAAAAATAAAGTATGTTATCGTCGTAAAATATAAACTTCGATTCCACAATACACGAACGTACCGCGTTAATTTTTTCACATTTCGAAGATATTATATTATCGTTCTGTTATAGTTCAAATTTAGTGATCGAATGAAATCACTCGGATATCGTTATCGTGTTCGATTCTAGTGTTATTTTAAAATATTTCAGATAAATAAAGTATGTTATCGTCGTAAAATGTAAACTTAGATTCCACAATACACGAACGTACCGCGTTAATTTTTTCACATTTTGAAGATATTATATTATCGTTCTGTTATATTTCAAATGCAATGATCGAATCTAGTGTTATTTTAACATATTTTAGATAAATAAAGTATGTTATCGTCGTAAAATGTAAACTTCGATTCCACAATACACGAACGTACCGCGTTAATTTTTTCACATTTCGAAGATATTATATTATCGTTCTGTTATAGTTCAAATTTAGTGATCGAATGAAATCACTCGGATATCGTTATCGTGTTCGATTCTAATGTTATTTTAAAATATTTCAGAAAAATAAAGTATGTTATCGTCGTAAAATATAAACTTCGATTCGACAATACACGAACGTACCGCGTTAATTTTTTCACATTTGAAGGATATTATATTATCTTTCTGTTATAGTTCAAATGCAATGATCGAATCTAGTGTCATTTTAAAATATTTCAGATAAATAAAGTATGTTATCGTCGTAAAATGTAAACTTCGATTCCACAATACACGAACGTACCGCGTTAATTTTTTCACATTTGAAAGATATTATAAGATGTAAATTTTGTAGTGTCACGTTCGTGGTTAGTTCGTGTCATGAACGATGTCGCTAAAGTATGTTATCGTCGTAAAATGTAAACTTCGATTCCACAATACACGAACGTACCGCGTTAATTTTTTCACATTTGAAGGATATTATATTATCTTTCTGTTATAGTTCAAATGCAATGATCGAATCTAGTGTCATTTTAAAATATTTCAGATAAATAAAGTATGTTATCGTCGTAAAATGTAAACTTCGATTCCACAATACACGAACGTACCGCGTTAATTTTTTCACATTTGAAAGATATTATATTATCGTTCTGTTATAGTTCAAATTTAGTGATCGAATGAAATCACTCGGATATCGTTATCGTGTTCGATTCTAATGTTATTTTAACATATTTTAGATAAATAAAGTATGTTATCGTCGTAAAATGTAAACTTCGATTCCACAATACACGAACGTACCGCGTTAATTTTTTCACATTTCGAAGATATTATATTATCGTTCTGTTATAGTTCAAATTTAGTGATCGAATGAAATCACTCGGATATCGTTATCGTGTTCGATTCTAGTGTTATTTTAAAATATTTCAGAAAAATAAAGTATGTTATCGTCGTAAAATGTAAACTTCGATTCCACAATACACGAACGTACCGCGTTAATTTTTTCACATTTGAAAGATATTATATTATCGTTCTGTTATAGTTCAAATTTAGTGATCGAATGAAATCACTCGGATATCGTTATCGTGTTCGATTCTAGTGTTATTTTAAAATATTTCAGATAAATAAAGTATGTTATCGTCGTAAAATGTAAACTTAGATTCCACAATACACGAACGTACCGCGTTAATTTTTTCACATTTTGAAGATATTATATTATCGTTCTGTTATATTTCAAATGCAATGATCGAATCTAGTGTTATTTTAACATATTTTAGATAAATAAAGTATGTTATCGTCGTAAAATGTAAACTTAGATTCCACAATACACAAACGTACCGCGTTAATTTTTTCACATTTCGAAGATATTATATTATCGTTCTGTTATAGTTCAAATTTAGTGATCGAATGAAATCACTCGGATATCGTTATCGTGTTCGATTCTAATGTTATTTTAAAATATTTCAGAAAAATAAAGTATGTTATCGTCGTAAAATGTAAACTTCGATTCCACAATACACGAACGTACCGCGTTAATTTTTTCACATTTGAAGGATATTATATTATCTTTCTGTTATAGTTCAAATGCAATGATCGAATCTAGTGTCATTTTAAAATATTTCAGATAAATAAAGTATGTTATCGTCGTAAAATGTAAACTTCGATTCCACAATACACGAACGTACCGCGTTAATTTTTTCACATTTGAAAGATATTATAAGATGTAAATTTTGTAGTGTCACGTTCGTGGTTAGTTCGTGTCATGAACGATGTCGCTAAAGTATGTTATCGTCGTAAAATGTAAACTTCAATTCCACAATACACGAACGTACCGCGTTAATTTTTTCACATTTGAAGGATATTATATTATCTTTCTGTTATAGTTCAAATGCAATGATCGAATCTAGTGTTATTTTAAAATGTTTCAGATAAATAAAGTATGTTATCGTCGTAAAATGTAAACTTCGATTCCACAATACACGAACGTACCGCGTTAATTTTTTCACATTTCAAAGATGTTATATTATCGTTCTGTTATAGTTCAAATTTAGTGATCGAATGAAATCACTCGGATATCGTTATCGTGTTCGATTCTAATGTTATTTTAAAATATTTCAGAAAAATGAAGTATGTTATCGTCGTAAAATGTAAACTTCGATTCCACAATACACGAACGTACCGCGTTATTTTTTTCACATTTCAATGATATTTTATTATCGTTCTGTTATAGTTCAAATGCAATGATCGAATCTAGTGTTATTTTAACATATTTTAGATAAATAAAGTATGTTATCGTCGTAAAATGTAAACTTCGATTCCACAATACACGAACGTACCGCGTTAATTTTTTCACATTTTGAAGATATTATATTATCGTTCTGTTATATTTCAAATGCAATGATCGAATCTAGTGTTATTTTAACATATTTTAGATAAATAAAGTATGTTATCGTCGTAAAATGTAAACTTCGATTCCACAATACACGAACGTACCGCGTTAATTTTTTCACATTTCAAAGATGTTATATTATCGTTCTGTTATAGTTCAAATTTAGTGATCGAATGAAATCACTCGGATATCGTTATCGTGTTCGATTCTAGTGTAATTTTAAAATATTTCAGATAAATAAAGTATGATATCGTCGTAAAATGTAAACTTCGATTCCACAATACACGAACGTACCGCGTTAATTTTTTCACATTTGAAGGATATTATATTATCTTTCTGTTATAGTTCAAATGCAATGATCGAATCTAGTGTCATTTTAAAATGTTTCAGATAAATAAAGTATGTTATCGTCGTAAAATGTAAACTTCGATTCCACAATACACGAACTTACCGCATTAATTTTTTCACATTTCAAAGATGTTATATTATCGTTCTGTTATAGTTCAAATTTAGTGATCGAATGAAATCACTCGGATATCGTTATCGTGTTCGATTCTAATGTTATTTTAAAATATTTCAGAAAAATGAAGTATGTTATCGTCGTAAAATGTAAACTTCGATTCCACAATACACGAACGTACCGCGTTATTTTTTTCACATTTCAAAGATATTTTATTATCGTTCTGTTATAGTTCAAATTTAGTGATCGAATGAAATCACTCGGATATCGTTATCGTGTTCGATTCTAGTGTTATTTTAAAATATTTCAGATAAATAAAGTATGTTATCGTCGTAAAATGTAAACTTAGATTCCACAATACACGAACGTACCGCGTTAATTTTTTCACATTTTGAAGATATTATATTATCGTTCTGTTATATTTCAAATGCAATGATCGAATCTAGTGTTATTTTAACATATTTTAGATAAATAAAGTATGTTATCGTCGTAAAATGTAAACTTCGATTCCACAATACACGAACTTACCGCATTAATTTTTTCACATTTCAAAGATGTTATATTATCGTTCTGTTATAGTTCAAATTTAGTGATCGAATGAAATCACTCGGATATCGTTATCGTGTTCGATTCTAATGTTATTTTAAAATATTTCAGAAAAATAAAGTATGTTATCGTCGTAAAATATAAACTTCGATTCCACAATACACGAACGTACCGCGTTAATTTTTCGGGGGTGGGGGTGGGAGGTTAGGGGGTTGGGGGGGAGTTCTTTGTTTTATTCCTTGCGACGGGGAGGGGGTTGATATTATATATAAAACATTAAATATAAAAATATTCGAAAAAAATACATCCGCCGTTATGAAGCGCCGAATGTCATATTCATCGTCCGGCATATACATAGAGTACGTTCGGTTCGAACGTCGAACGATATATATGAAAATATTATTTCGTGAGACGCGTCGCAACCGTTGAAGATAAGACTCTATCGAAAAGTTGTTTTCTTCTAGTATTGTATTATATTATAATGTATTGCTGCTGCCGCGGTCGTCGTCGTCGTAAGCTCGTCGCGGCGTTGTCGTTTTACAATAATAATATATTATACAAATAATGTGGAGAAATATACTTTTCGTTCTATAACTGTGCCGACCGACGGACGTACGTAAGTTGCTCTTTCTAAAGCGACTCCGGCGTCGTCATCGCTCCTCTCTCTACAAATTCATCGACATGATAACGTATGACGTTCTCGTGTAGATTTATTGTGGACCCCGATGTGTGGTGCGATGACGATGTCTTCGGAGATAAACGCGGCAGACGGAGTTTTTAAAAGATTCAGTACGTTCGTTTAATGCATATAGAAATGTATGCGAAACGGTCGTTCCTAAAACTCTTTATATTAACAAAAACTATCATGTACGAAAAATACATAACCCGAGTATCGGTACGAACACTCAAACACCGGGCGTCGATCCGAATGTTTCACGACACATATATCCGTTGAACAATAACATACGTGCACATCGTGTACGGAAGTGTTTCTAAAATGAACGATCTCGTTTCGAATATTCATATTCGTGACCGTCGAGTGTCATCTTAGAAGACGAATCGTCGTCGTCGTCGTCGTGCTCTTCTCGGGCTACTTCGATGTCGTCGGTTATTTATCATTATTTATTATGATAATGAATGAAAAAAGTCAACCGTAAGAGTCTATCGCGTCTAACGCGATCGAATCGATACGGTACGACGAACCTCGTTTCGAAGCGACGACGAACGAAGACAACGTCGTCGTCGTCGTCGTTGCTAGAAACGAGAATCGAGTTAAATGAGAGAGAAACTTACGGCGAAGGTGTCGCGTTCGCGCAAGCACGCACGGACGTGTCGTCGTCGTCGTCGAGAATAATCTATGTTAGCTCCCTGGTTGATCCTGCCAGTAGTTATATGCTTGTCTCAATGATTAAGCCATGCATGTCTCAGTGCAAGCCGTATTAAGGCGATACCGCGAATGGCTCAATATATCAGTTTTGGTTCCTTAGATCTTACTCAGTTACTTGGATAACTGTGGTAATTCTAGAGCTAATACATGCAATCAGAACTCTGACCAGTGATGGGATGAGTGCTTTTATTAGATCAAAACCAATCGACGGAGGGCGTCTCGTCCGAAGTCGTTAATTTTGATGAATCTGGATAACTTTTGCCGATCGCATGGTCCAGTACCGGCGACGCATCTTTCAAATGTCTGCCTTATCAACTTTCGATGGTAGTTTCTGCGACTACCATGGTTGTCACGGGTAACGGGGAATCAGGGTTCGATTCCGGAGAGGGAGCCTGAGAAACGGCTACCACATCCAAGGAAGGCAGCAGGCGCGCAAATTACCCACTCCCGGCACGGGGAGGTAGTGACGAAAAATAACGATACGGGACTCTTTCGAGGCCCGTAATCGGAATGAGTACACTTTAAATATTTTAACGAGGAACAATTGGAGGGCAAGTCTGGTGCCAGCAGCCGCGGTAATTCCAGCTCCAATAGCGTATACTAAAATTGTTGCGGTTAAAAAGCTCGTAGTTGCATTTGTGCGCCGCGCTGTCGGTGCACCGCATCCGCGGTGATACTGACACGTTTGCGGAGCATATCGTCGGTGAGCCGGCGGTAAAACGCCGGTTCAATATCAAAATCCTATCGCGGTGCTCTTCGGTGAGTGTCGAGGTGGGCCGACAATTTTACTTTGAACAAATTAGAGTGCTCAAAGCGGGCTCAAAATGCCGCTTGAATATTTCGTGCATGGAATAATAGAATATGATCTCGGTTCTATTTTGTTGGTTTTCAGAACTCCGAGGTAATGATTAATAGGGATAACTGGGGGCATTCGTATTGCGACGTTAGAGGTGAAATTCTTGGATCGTCGCAAGACGAACATCAGCGAAAGCATTTGCCAAAGGTGTTTTCATCAATCAAGAACGAAAGTTAGAGGTTCGAAGGCGATTAGATACCGCCCTAGTTCTAACCGTAAATATGTCATCTAGCGATCCGCCGACGTTACTACAATGGCTCGGCGGGCAGCTTCCGGGAAACCAAAGATTTTGGGACTCCGGGGGGGGTATGGTTGCAAAGCTGAAACTTAAAGGAATTGACGGAAGGGCACCACCAGGAGTGGAGCCTGCGGCTTAATTTGACTCAACACGGGAAATCTCACCAGGCCCGGACACCGGAAGGATTGACAGATTAATAGCTCTTTCTTGATTCGGTGGGTGGTGGTGCATGGCCGTTCTTAGTTGGTGGAGCGATTTGTCTGGTTAATTCCGGTAACGAACGAGACTCTAGCCTGCTAAATAGGCGTCGTCATTTAGGTGTGCCCGATTGGGTCGAGCAACTCACTGGCGGCGTATTAAAC
>NW_026089615.1:0-20000 GCF_905147045.1 Nymphalis io
TGCATCACAGACCTGTTATTGCTCAATCTCGTGCGGCTCGAAGCCGCCGGTCCCTCTAAGAAGAATTTTAATACGCCGCCAGTGAGTTGCTCGACCGAAATCGGGCACACCTAAATGACGACGCCTATTTAGCAGGCTAGAGTCTCGTTCGTTACCGGAATTAACCAGACAAATCGCTCCACCAACTAAGAACGGCCATGCACCACCACCACCGAATCAAGAAAGAGCTATTAATCTGTCAATCCTTCCGGTGTCCGGGCCTGGTGAGATTTCCCGTGTTGAGTCAAATTAAGCCGCAGGCTCCACTCCTGGTGGTGCCCTTCCGTCAATTCCTTTAAGTTTCAGCTTTGCAACCATACTCCCCCCGGAGTCCAAAATCTTTGGTTTCCCGGAAGCTGCCCGCCGAGCCATTGTAGTAACGTCGGCGGATCGCTAGATGACATATTTACGGTTAGAACTAGGGCGGTATCTAATCGCCTTCGAACCTCTAACTTCGTTCTTGATTGATGAAAACACCTTTGGCAAATGCTTTCGCTGATGTTCGTCTTGCGACGATCCAAGAATTTCACCTCTAACGTCGCAATACGAATGCCCCCAGTTATCCCTATTAATCATTACCTCGGAGTTCTGAAAACCAACAAAATAGAACCGAGATCATATTCTATTATTCCATGCACGAAATATTCAGCGGCATTTTGAGCCCGCTTTGAGCACTCTAATTTGTTCAAAGTAAAATTGTCGGCCCACCTCGACACTCACCGAAGAGCACCGCGATAGGATTTTGATATTGAACCGGCGTTTTACCGCCGGCTCACCGACGATATGCTCCGCAAACGTGTCAGTATCACCGCGGATGCGGTGCACCGACAGCGCGGCGCACAAATGCAACTACGAGCTTTTTAACCGCAACAATTTTAGTATACGCTATTGGAGCTGGAATTACCGCGGCTGCTGGCACCAGACTTGCCCTCCAATTGTTCCTCGTTAAAATATTTAAAGTGTACTCATTCCGATTACGAGGCCTCGAAAGAGTCCCGTATCGTTATTTTTCGTCACTACCTCCCCGTGCCGGGAGTGGGTAATTTGCGCGCCTGCTGCCTTCCTTGGATGTGGTAGCCGTTTCTCAGGCTCCCTCTCCGGAATCGAACCCTGATTCCCCGTTACCCGTGACAACCATGGTAGTCGCAGAAACTACCATCGAAAGTTGATAAGGCAGACATTTGAAAGATGCGTCGCCGGTACTGGACCATGCGATCGGCAAAAGTTATCCAGATTCATCAAAATTAACGACTTCGGACGAGACGCCCTCCGTCGATTGGTTTTGATCTAATAAAAGCACTCATCCCATCACTGGTCAGAGTTCTGATTGCATGTATTAGCTCTAGAATTACCACAGTTATCCAAGTAACTGAGTAAGATCTAAGGAACCAAAACTGATATATTGAGCCATTCGCGGTATCGCCTTAATACGGCTTGCACTGAGACATGCATGGCTTAATCTTTGAGACAAGCATATAACTACTGGCAGGATCAACCAGGGAGCTAACATAGATTATTCTCGACGACGACGACGACACGTCCGTGCGTGCTTGCGCGAACGCGACACCTTCGCCGTAAGTTTCTCTCATTTAACTCGATTCTCGTTTCTAGCAACGACGACGACGACGACGACGACGACGTTGTCTTCGTTCGTCGTTCGCTTCGAAACGAGGTTCGTCGTACCGTATCGATTCGATCGCGTTAGACGCGATAGACTCTTACGGTTGACTTTTTTCATTCATTATCATAATAAATAATGATAAATAACCGACGACATCGAAGTAGCCCGAGAAGAGCACGACGACGACGACGACGATTCGTCTTCTAAGATGACACTCGACGGTCACGAATATGAATATTCGAAACGAGATCGTTCATTTTAGAAACACTTCCGTACACGATGTGCACGTATGTTATTGTTCAACGGATATATGTGTCGTGAAACATTCGGATCGACGCCCGGTGTTTGAGTGTTCGTACCGATACTCGGGTTATGTATTTTTCGTACATGATAGTTTTTGTTAATATAAAGAGTTTTAGGAACGACCGTTTCGCATACATTTCTATATGCATTAAACGAACGTACTGAATTTTTTAAAAACTCCGTCTGCCGCGTTTATCTCCGAAGACATCGTCATCGCACCACACATCGGGGTCCACAATAAATCTACACGAGAACGTCATACGTTATCATGTCGATGAATTTGTAGAGAGAGAGGAGCGATGACGACGCCGGAGTCGCTTTAGAAAGAGCAACTTACGTACGTCCGTCGGTCGGCACAGTTATAGAACGAAAAGTATATTTCTCCACATTATTTGTATAATATATTATTATTGTAAAACGACAACGCCGCGACGAGCTTACGACGACGACGACCGCGGCAGCAATAAATTATAATATAATACAACAATACTAGAAGAAAACAACTTTTCGATAGAGTCTTATCTTCAACGGTTGCGACGCGTCTCACGAAATAATATTTTCATATATATCGTTCGACGTTCGAACCGAACGTACTCTATGTATATGCCGGACGATGAATATGACATTCGGCGCTTCATAACGGCGGATGTATTTTTTTCGAATATTTTTATATTTAATGTTTTATATATAATATCAACCCCCTCCCCGTCGCAAGGAATAAAACAAAGAACTCCCCCCCAACCCCCTAACCTCCCACCCCCACCCCCGAAAATTAACGCGGTACGTTCGTGTATTGTGGAATCGAAGTTTATATTTTACGACGATAACATACTTTATTTTTCTGAAATATTTTAAAATAACATTAGAATCGAACACGATAACGATATCCGAGTGATTTCATTCGATCACTAAATTTGAACTATAACAGAACGATAATAAAATATCTTTGAAATGTGAAAAAAATAACGCGGTACGTTCGTGTATTGTGGAATCGAAGTTTACATTTTACGACGATAACATACTTCATTTTTCTGAAATATTTTAAAAATTAGAATCGAACACGATAACGATATCCGAGTGATTTCATTCGATCACTAAATTTGAACTATAACAGAACGATAATATAACATCTTTGAAATGTGAAAAAATTAATGCGGTAAGTTCGTGTATTGTGGAATCGAAGTTTACATTTTACGACGATAACATACTTTATTTATCTGAAACATTTTAAAATGACACTAGATTCGATCATTGCATTTGAACTATAACAGAAAGATAATATAATATCCTTCAAATGTGAAAAAATTAACGCGGTACGTTCGTGTATTGTGGAATCGAAGTTACATTTTACGACGATATCATACTTTATTTATCTGAAATATTTTAAAATTACACTAGAATCGAACACGATAACGATATCCGAGTGATTTCATTCGATCATTGCATTTGAACTATAACAGAACGATAATAAAATATCTTTCAAATGTGAAAAAATTAACGCGGTACGTTCGTGTATTGTGGAATCGTAGTTTACATTTTACGACGATAACATACTTTATTTATCTAAAATATGTTAAAATAACACTAGATTCGATCATTGCATTTGAAATATAACAGAACGATAATATAATATCTTCAAAATGTGAAAAAATTAACGCGGTACGTTCGTGTATTGTGGAATCGAAGTTTACATTTTACGACGATAACATACTTTATTTATCTAAAATATGTTAAAATAACACTAGATTCGATCATTGCATTTGAACTATAACAGAACGATAATAAAATATCATTGAAATGTGAAAAAAATAACGCGGTACGTTCGTGTATTGTGGAATCGAAGTTTACATTTTACGACGATAACATACTTCATTTTTCTGAAATATTTAAAATAACATTAGAATCGAACACGATAACGATATCCGAGTGATTTCATTCGATCACTAAATTTGAAATATAACAGAACGATAATATAACATCTTCGAAATGTGAAAAAATTAACGCGGTACGTTCGTGTATTGTGGAATCGAAGTTTACATTTTACGACGATAACATACTTTATTTATCTGAAACATTTTAAAATAACACTAGATTCGATCATTGCATTTGAACTATTACAGAAAGATAATATAATATCCTTCAAATGTGAAAAAATTAACGCGGTACGTTCGTGTATTGTGGAATCGAAGTTTACATTTACGACGATAACATACTTTATTTATCTGAAACATTTTAAAATAACACTAGATTCGATCATTGCATTTGAACTATTACAGAAAGATAATATAATATCCTTCAAATGTGAAAAAATTAACGCGGTACGTTCGTGTATTGTGGAATTGAAGTTTACATTTTACGACGATAACATACTTTAGCGACATCGTTCATGACACGAACTAACCACGAACGTGACACTACAAAATTTACATCTTATAATATCTTTCAAATGTGAAAAAATTAACGCGGTACGTTCGTGTATTGTGGAATCGAAGTTTACATTTTACGACGATAACATACTTTATTTATCTGAAATATTTTAAAATGACACTAGATTCGATCATTGCATTTGAACTATAACAGAAAGATAATATAATATCTTTCAAATGTGAAAAAATTAACGCGGTACGTTCGTGTATTGTGGAATCGAAGTTTACATTTTACGACGATAACATACTTTATTTATCTGAAACATTTTAAAATGACACTAGATTCGATCATTGCATTTGAACTATAACAGAAAGATAATATAATATCCTTCAAATGTGAAAAAATTAACGCGGTACGTTCGTGTATTGTGGAATCGAAGTTTACATTTTACGACGATAACATACTTTATTTTTCTGAAAAATTTTAAAATAACATTAGAATCGAACACGATAACGATATCCGAGTGATTTCATTCGATCACTGAATTTGAACTATAACAGAACGATAATATAATATCTTTGAAATGTGAAAAAATTAACGCGGTACGTTCGTGTATTGTGGAATCGAAGTTTACATTTTACGACGATAACATACTTTATTTATCTGAAACATTTTAAAATGACACTAGATTCGATCATTGCATTTGAACTATAACAGAAAGATAATATAATATCCTTCAAATGTGAAAAAATTAACGCGGTACGTTCGTGTATTGTGGAATCGAAGTTTACATTTTACGACGATAACATACTTTATTTATCTGAAACATTTTAAAATAACACTAGATTCGATCATTGCATTTGAACTATTACAGAAAGATAATATAATATCCTTCAAATGTGAAAAAATTAACGCGGTACGTTCGTGTATTGTGGAATTGAAGTTTACATTTTACGACGATAACATACTTTAGCGACATCGTTCATGACACGAACTAACCACGAACGTGACACTACAAAATTTACATCTTATAATATCTTTCAAATGTGAAAAAATTAACGCGGTACGTTCGTGTATTGTGGAATCGAAGTTTACATTTTACGACGATAACATACTTTATTTATCTGAAATATTTTAAAATGACACTAGATTCGATCATTGCATTTGAACTATAACAGAAAGATAATATAATATCCTTCAAATGTGAAAAAATTAACGCGGTACGTTCGTGTATTGTGGAATCGAAGTTTACATTTTACGACGATAACATACTTTATTTTTCTGAAATATTTTAAAATTACACTAGAATCGAACACGATAACGATATCCGAGTGATTTCATTCGATCACTAAATTTGAACTATAACAGAACGATAATATAATATCTTTGAAATGTGAAAAAATTAACGCGGTACGTTCGTGTATTGTGGAATCGAAGTTTACATTTTACGACGATAACATACTTTATTTTTCTGAAATATTTTAAAATAACATTAGAATCGAACACGATAACGATATCCGAGTGATTTCATTCGATCACTAAATTTGAACTATAACAGAACGATAATATAATATCTTCGAAATGTGAAAAAATTAACGCGGTACGTTCGTGTATTGTGGAATCGAAGTTTACATTTTACGACGATAACATACTTTATTTATCTAAAATATGTTAAAATAACACTAGATTCGATCATTGCATTTGAAATACAACAGAACGATAATATAATATCTTCAAAATGTGAAAAAATTAACGCGGTACGTTCGTGTATTGTGGAATCTAAGTTTACATTTTACGACGATAACATACTTTATTTATCTGAAATATTTTAAAATAACACTAGAATCGAACACGATAACGATATCCGAGTGATTTCATTCGATCACTAAATTTGAACTATAACAGAACGATAATATAATATCTTTCAAATGTGAAAAAATTAACGCGGTACGTTCGTGTATTGTGGAATCGAAGTTTACATTTTACGACGATAACATACTTTATTTTTCTGAAATATTTTAAAATAACATTAGAATCGAACACGATAACGATATCCGAGTGATTTCATTCGATCACTAAATTTGAACTATAACAGAACGATAATATAATATCTTCGAAATGTGAAAAAATTAACGCGGTACGTTCGTGTATTGTGGAATCGAAGTTTACATTTTACGACGATAACATACTTTATTTATCTAAAATATGTTAAAATAACACTAGATTCGATCATTGCATTTGAAATATAACAGAACGATAATATAATATCTTCAAAATGTGAAAAAATTAACGCGGTACGTTCGTGTATTGTGGAATCGAAGTTTACATTTTACGACGATAACATACTTCATTTTTCTGAAATATTTTAAAATAACATTAGAATCGAACACGATAACGATATCCGAGTGATTTCATTCGATCACTAAATTTGAACTATAACAGAACGATAATATAACATCTTCGAAATGTGAAAAAATTAACGCGGTACGTTCGTGTATTGTGGAATCGAAGTTTACATTTTACGACGATAACATACTTTATTTATCTGAAACATTTTAAAATAACACTAGATTCGATCATTGCATTTGAACTATTACAGAAAGATAATATAATATCCTTCAAATGTGAAAAAATTAACGCGGTACGTTCGTGTATTGTGGAATCGAAGTTTACATTTTACGACGATAACATACTTTATTTATCTGAAACATTTTAAAATAACACTAGATTCGATCATTGCATTTGAACTATTACAGAAAGATAATATAATATCCTTCAAATGTGAAAAAATTAACGCGGTACGTTCGTGTATTGTGGAATTGAAGTTTACATTTTACGACGATAACATACTTTAGCGACATCGTTCATGACACGAACTAACCACGAACGTGACACTACAAAATTTACATCTTATAATATCTTTCAAATGTGAAAAAATTAACGCGGTACGTTCGTGTATTGTGGAATCGAAGTTTACATTTTACGACGATAACATACTTTATTTATCTGAAATATTTTAAAATGACACTAGATTCGATCATTGCATTTGAACTATAACAGAAAGATAATATAATATCCTTCAAATGTGAAAAAATTAACGCGGTACGTTCGTGTATTGTGGAATCGAAGTTTACATTTTACGACGATAACATACTTTATTTATCTGAAACATTTTAAAATGACACTAGATTCGATCATTGCATTTGAACTATAACAGAAAGATAATATAATATCCTTCAAATGTGAAAAAATTAACGCGGTACGTTCGTGTATTGTGGAATCGAAGTTTACATTTTACGACGATAACATACTTTATTTTTCTGAAATATTTTAAAATAACATTAGAATCGAACACGATAACGATATCCGAGTGATTTCATTCGATCACTGAATTTGAACTATAACAGAACGATAATGTAATATCTTTGAAATGTGAAAAAATTAACGCGGTACGTTCGTGTATTGTGGAATCGAAGTTTACATTTTACGACGATAACATACTTTATTTATCTGAAACATTTTAAAATGACACTAGATTCGATCATTGCATTTGAACTATAACAGAAAGATAATATAATATCCTTCAAATGTGAAAAAATTAACGCGGTACGTTCGTGTATTGTGGAATCGAAGTTTACATTTTACGACGATAACATACTTTATTTATCTGAAACATTTTAAAATAACACTAGATTCGATCATTGCATTTGAACTATTACAGAAAGATAATATAATATCCTTCAAATGTGAAAAAATTAACGCGGTACGTTCGTGTATTGTGGAATTGAAGTTTACATTTTACGACGATAACATACTTTAGCGACATCGTTCATGACACGAACTAACCACGAACGTGACACTACAAAATTTACACCTTATAATATCTTTCAAATGTGAAAAAATTAACGCGGTACGTTCGTGTATTGTGGAATCGAAGTTTACATTTTACGACGATAACATACTTTATTTATCTGAAATATTTTAAAATGACACTAGATTCGATCATTGCATTTGAAATATAACAGAACGATAATATAATATCTTCAAAATGTGAAAAAATTAACGCGGTACGTTCGTGTATTGTGGAATCGAAGTTTACATTTTACGACGATAACATACTTTATTTATCTGAAATATTTTAAAATAACACTAGAATCGAACACGATAACGATATCCGAGTGATTTCATTCGATCACTAAATTTGAACTATAACAGAAAGATAATATAATATCCTTCAAATGTGAAAAAATTAACGCGGTACGTTCGTGTATTGTGGAATCGAAGTTTACATTTTACGACGATATCATACTTTATTTATCTGAAATATTTTAAAATTACACTAGAATCGAACACGATAACGATATCCGAGTGATTTCATTCGATCATTGCATTTGAACTATAACAGAACGATAATAAAATATCTTTCAAATGTGAAAAAATTAACGCGGTACGTTCGTGTATTGTGGAATCGAAGTTTACATTTTACGACGATAACATACTTTATTTTTCTGAAATATTTTAAAATAACATTAGAATCGAACACGATAACGATATCCGAGTGATTTCATTCGATCACTAAATTTGAACTATAACAGAACGATAATAAAATATCTTTGAAATGTGAAAAAAATAACGCGGTACGTTCGTGTATTGTGGAATCGAAGTTTACATTTTACGACGATATCATACTTTATTTATCTGAAATATTTTAAAATTACACTAGAATCGAACACGATAACGATATCCGAGTGATTTCATTCGATCATTGCATTTGAACTATAACAGAACGATAATAAAATATCTTTCAAATGTGAAAAAATTAACGCGGTACGTTCGTGTATTGTGGAATCGTAGTTTACATTTTACGACGATAACATACTTTATTTATCTAAAATATGTTAAAATAACACTAGATTCGATCATTGCATTTGAAATATAACAGAAAGATAATATAATATCCTTCAAATGTGAAAAAATTAACGCGGTACGTTCGTGTATTGTGGAATCGAAGTTTACATTTTACGACGATATCATACTTTATTTATCTGAAATATTTTAAAATTACACTAGAATCGAACACGATAACGATATCCGAGTGATTTCATTCGATCATTGCATTTGAACTATAACAGAACGATAATAAAATATCTTTCAAATGTGAAAAAATTAACGCGGTACGTTCGTGTATTGTGGAATCGTAGTTTACATTTTACGACGATAACATACTTTATTTATCTAAAATATGTTAAAATAACACTAGATTCGATCATTGCATTTGAAATATAACAGAACGATAATATAATATCTTCAAAATGTGAAAAAATTAACGCGGTACGTTCGTGTATTGTGGAATCGAAGTTTACATTTTACGACGATAACATACTTTATTTATCTAAAATATGTTAAAATAACACTAGATTCGATCATTGCATTTGAACTATAACAGAACGATAATAAAATATCATTGAAATGTGAAAAAAATAACGCGGTACGTTCGTGTATTGTGGAATCGAAGTTTACATTTTACGACGATAACATACTTCATTTTTCTGAAATATTTTAAAATAACATTAGAATCGAACACGATAACGATATCCGAGTGATTTCATTCGATCACTAAATTTGAACTATAACAGAACGATAATATAACATCTTTGAAATGTGAAAAAATTAACGCGGTACGTTCGTGTATTGTGGAATCGAAGTTTACATTTTACGACGATAACATACTTTATTTATCTGAAACATTTTAAAATAACACTAGATTCGATCATTGCATTTGAACTATTACAGAAAGATAATATAATATTCTTCAAATGTGAAAAAATTAACGCGGTACGTTCGTGTATTGTGGAATTGAAGTTTACATTTTACGACGATAACATACTTTAGCGACATCGTTCATGACACGAACTAACCACGAACGTGACACTACAAAATTTACATCTTATAATATCTTTCAAATGTGAAAAAATTAACGCGGTACGTTCGTGTATTGTGGAATCGAAGTTTACATTTTACGACGATAACATACTTTATTTATCTGAAATATTTTAAAATGACACTAGATTCGATCATTGCATTTGAACTATAACAGAAAGATAATATAATATCCTTCAAATGTGAAAAAATTAACGCGGTACGTTCGTGTATTGTGGAATCGAAGTTTACATTTTACGACGATAACATACTTTATTTTTCTGAAATATTTTAAAATAACATTAGAATCGAACACGATAACGATATCCGAGTGATTTCATTCGATCACTAAATTTGAACTATAACAGAACGATAATATAATATCTTCGAAATGTGAAAAAATTAACGCGGTACGTTCGTGTATTGTGGAATCGAAGTTTACATTTTACGACGATAACATACTTTATTTTTCTGAAATATTTTAAAATAACATTAGAATCGAACACGATAACGATATCCGAGTGATTTCATTCGATCACTAAATTTGAACTATAACAGAACGATAATATAATATCTTCGAAATGTGAAAAAATTAACGCGGTACGTTCGTGTATTGTGGAATCGAAGTTTACATTTTACGACGATAACATACTTTATTTATCTAAAATATGTTAAAATAACACTAGATTCGATCATTGCATTTGAAATACAACAGAACGATAATATAATATCTTCAAAATGTGAAAAAATTAACGCGGTACGTTCGTGTATTGTGGAATCTAAGTTTACATTTTACGACGATAACATACTTTATTTATCTGAAATATTTTAAAATAACACTAGAATCGAACACGATAACGATATCCGAGTGATTTCATTCGATCACTAAATTTGAACTATAACAGAACGATAATATAATATCTTTCAAATGTGAAAAAATTAACGCGGTACGTTCGTGTATTGTGGAATCGAAGTTTACATTTTACGACGATAACATACTTTATTTTTCTGAAATATTTTAAAATAACATTAGAATCGAACACGATAACGATATCCGAGTGATTTCATTCGATCACTAAATTTGAACTATAACAGAACGATAATATAATATCTTCGAAATGTGAAAAAATTAACGCGGTACGTTCGTGTATTGTGGAATCGAAGTTTACATTTTACGACGATAACATACTTTATTTATCTAAAATATGTTAAAATAACACTAGATTCGATCATTGCATTTGAAATATAACAGAACGATAATATAATATCTTCAAAATGTGAAAAAATTAACGCGGTACGTTCGTGTATTGTGGAATCTAAGTTTACATTTTACGACGATAACATACTTTATTTATCTGAAATATTTTAAAATAACACTAGAATCGAACACGATAACGATATCCGAGTGATTTCATTCGATCACTAAATTTGAACTATAACAGAACGATAATATAATATCTTTCAAATGTGAAAAAATTAACGCGGTACGTTCGTGTATTGTGGAATCGAAGTTTACATTTTACGACGATAACATACTTTATTTTTCTGAAATATTTTAAAATAACATTAGAATCGTTCATGACACGAACTAACCACGAACGTGACACTACAAAATTTACATCTTATAATATCTTTCAAATGTGAAAAAATTAACGCGGTACGTTCGTGTATTGTGGAATCGAAGTTTACATTTTACGACGATAACATACTTTATTTATCTGAAATATTTTAAAATGACACTAGATTCGATCATTGCATTTGAACTATAACAGAAAGATAATATAATATCCTTCAAATGTGAAAAAATTAACGCGGTACGTTCGTGTATTGTGGAATCGAAGTTTACATTTTACGACGATAACATACTTTATTTTTCTGAAATATTTTAAAATAACATTAGAATCGAACACGATAACGATATCCGAGTGATTTCATTCGATCACTAAATTTGAACTATAACAGAACGATAATATAATATCTTCGAAATGTGAAAAAATTAACGCGGTACGTTCGTGTATTGTGGAATCTAAGTTTACATTTTACGACGATAACATACTTTATTTATCTAAAATATGTTAAAATAACACTAGATTCGATCATTGCATTTGAAATATAACAGAACGATAATATAATATCTTCAAAATGTGAAAAAATTAACGCGGTACGTTCGTGTATTGTGGAATCTAAGTTTACATTTTACGACGATAACATACTTTATTTATCTGAAATATTTTAAAATAACACTAGAATCGAACACGATAACGATATCCGAGTGATTTCATTCGATCACTAAATTTGAACTATAACAGAACGATAATATAATATCTTTCAAATGTGAAAAAATTAACGCGGTACGTTCGTGTATTGTGGAATCGAAGTTTACATTTTACGACGATAACATACTTTATTTTTCTGAAATATTTTAAAATAACATTAGAATCGTTCATGACACGAACTAACCACGAACGTGACACTACAAAATTTACATCTTATAATATCTTTCAAATGTGAAAAAATTAACGCGGTACGTTCGTGTATTGTGGAATCGAAGTTTACATTTTACGACGATAACATACTTTATTTATCTGAAATATTTTAAAATGACACTAGATTCGATCATTGCATTTGAACTATAACAGAAAGATAATATAATATCCTTCAAATGTGAAAAAATTAACGCGGTACGTTCGTGTATTGTGGAATCGAAGTTTACATTTTACGACGATAACATACTTTATTTTTCTGAAATATTTTAAAATAACATTAGAATCGAACACGATAACGATATCCGAGTGATTTCATTCGATCACTAAATTTGAACTATAACAGAACGATAATATAATATCTTCGAAATGTGAAAAAATTAACGCGGTACGTTCGTGTATTGTGGAATCTAAGTTTACATTTTACGACGATAACATACTTTATTTATCTAAAATATGTTAAAATAACACTAGATTCGATCATTGCATTTGAAATATAACAGAACGATAATATAATATCTTCAAAATGTGAAAAAATTAACGCGGTACGTTCGTGTATTGTGGAATCTAAGTTTACATTTTACGACGATAACATACTTTATTTATCTGAAATATTTTAAAATAACACTAGAATCGAACACGATAACGATATCCGAGTGATTTCATTCGATCACTAAATTTGAACTATAACAGAACGATAATATAATATCTTTCAAATGTGAAAAAATTAACGCGGTACGTTCGTGTATTGTGGAATCGAAGTTTACATTTTACGACGATAACATACTTTATTTTTCTGAAATATTTTAAAATAACATTAGAATCGAACACGATAACGATATCCGAGTGATTTCATTCGATCACTAAATTTGAACTATAACAGAACGATAATATAATATCTTCGAAATGTGAAAAAATTAACGCGGTACGTTCGTGTATTGTGGAATCGAAGTTTACATTTTACGACGATAACATACTTTATTTATCTAAAATATGTTAAAATAACACTAGATTCGATCATTGCATTTGAAATATAACAGAACGATAATATAATATCTTCAAAATGTGAAAAAATTAACGCGGTACGTTCGTGTATTGTGGAATCTAAGTTTACATTTTACGACGATAACATACTTTATTTATCTGAAATATTTTAAAATAACACTAGAATCGAACACGATAACGATATCCGAGTGATTTCATTCGATCACTAAATTTGAACTATAACAGAACGATAATATAATATCTTTCAAATGTGAAAAAATTAACGCGGTACGTTCGTGTATTGTGGAATCGAAGTTTACATTTTACGACGATAACATACTTTATTTTTCTGAAATATTTTAAAATAACATTAGAATCGAACACGATAACGATATCCGAGTGATTTCATTCGATCACTAAATTTGAACTATAACAGAACGATAATATAATATCTTCGAAATGTGAAAAAATTAACGCGGTACGTTCGTGTATTGTGGAATCGAAGTTTACATTTTACGACGATAACATACTTTATTTATCTAAAATATGTTAAAATAACACTAGATTCGATCATTGCATTTGAAATATAACAGAACGATAATATAATATCTTCAAAATGTGAAAAAATTAACGCGGTACGTTCGTGTATTGTGGAATCTAAGTTTACATTTTACGACGATAACATACTTTATTTTTCTGAAATATTTTAAAATAACATTAGAATCGAACACGATAACGATATCCGAGTGATTTCATTCGATCACTAAATTTGAACTATAACAGAACGATAATAAAATATCTTTGAAATGTGAAAAAAATAACGCGGTACGTTCGTGTATTGTGGAATCGAAGTTTACATTTTACGACGATAACATACTTCATTTTTCTGAAATATTTTAAAATAACATTAGAATCGAACACGATAACGATATCCGAGTGATTTCATTCGATCACTAAATTTGAACTATAACAGAACGATAATATAACATCTTTGAAATGTGAAAAAATTAATGCGGTAAGTTCGTGTATTGTGGAATCGAAGTTTACATTTTACGACGATAACATACTTTATTTATCTGAAACATTTTAAAATGACACTAGATTCGATCATTGCATTTGAACTATAACAGAAAGATAATATAATATCCTTCAAATGTGAAAAAATTAACGCGGTACGTTCGTGTATTGTGGAATCGAAGTTTACATTTTACGACGATATCATACTTTATTTATCTGAAATATTTTAAAATTACACTAGAATCGAACACGATAACGATATCCGAGTGATTTCATTCGATCATTGCATTTGAACTATAACAGAACGATAATAAAATATCTTTCAAATGTGAAAAAATTAACGCGGTACGTTCGTGTATTGTGGAATCGTAGTTTACATTTTACGACGATAACATACTTTATTTATCTAAAATATGTTAAAATAACACTAGATTCGATCATTGCATTTGAAATATAACAGAACGATAATATAATATCTTCAAAATGTGAAAAAATTAACGCGGTACGTTCGTGTATTGTGGAATCGAAGTTTACATTTTACGACGATAACATACTTTATTTATCTAAAATATGTTAAAATAACACTAGATTCGATCATTGCATTTGAACTATAACAGAACGATAATAAAATATCATTGAAATGTGAAAAAAATAACGCGGTACGTTCGTGTATTGTGGAATCGAAGTTTACATTTTACGACGATAACATACTTCATTTTTCTGAAATATTTTAAAATAACATTAGAATCGAACACGATAACGATATCCGAGTGATTTCATTCGATCACTAAATTTGAACTATAACAGAACGATAATATAACATCTTCGAAATGTGAAAAAATTAATGCGGTAAGTTCGTGTATTGTGGAATCGAAGTTTACATTTTACGACGATAACATACTTTATTTATCTGAAACATTTTAAAATGACACTAGATTCGATCATTGCATTTGAACTATAACAGAAAGATAATATAATATCCTTCAAATGTGAAAAAATTAACGCGGTACGTTCGTGTATTGTGGAATCGAAGTTTACATTTTACGACGATAACATACTTTATTTATCTGAAACATTTTAAAATAACACTAGATTCGATCATTGCATTTGAACTATTACAGAAAGATAATATAATATCCTTCAAATGTGAAAAAATTAACGCGGTACGTTCGTGTATTGTGGAATTGAAGTTTACATTTTACGACGATAACATACTTTAGCGACATCGTTCATGACACGAACTAACCACGAACGTGACACTACAAAATTTACATCTTATAATATCTTTCAAATGTGAAAAAATTAACGCGGTACGTTCGTGTATTGTGGAATCGAAGTTTACATTTTACGACGATAACATACTTTATTTATCTGAAATATTTTAAAATGACACTAGATTCGATCATTGCATTTGAACTATAACAGAAAGATAATATAATATCCTTCAAATGTGAAAAAATTAACGCGGTACGTTCGTGTATTGTGGAATCGAAGTTTACATTTTACGACGATAACATACTTTATTTATCTGAAACATTTTAAAATGACACTAGATTCGATCATTGCATTTGAACTATAACAGAAAGATAATATAATATCCTTCAAATGTGAAAAAATTAACGCGGTACGTTCGTGTATTGTGGAATCGAAGTTTACATTTTACGACGATAACATACTTTATTTTTCTGAAAAATTTTAAAATAACATTAGAATCGAACACGATAACGATATCCGAGTGATTTCATTCGATCACTGAATTTGAACTATAACAGAACGATAATGTAATATCTTTGAAATGTGAAAAAATTAACGCGGTACGTTCGTGTATTGTGGAATCGAAGTTTACATTTTACGACGATAACATACTTTATTTATCTGAAACATTTTAAAATGACACTAGATTCGATCATTGCATTTGAACTATAACAGAAAGATAATATAATATCCTTCAAATGTGAAAAAATTAACGCGGTACGTTCGTGTATTGTGGAATCGAAGTTTACATTTTACGACGATAACATACTTTATTTATCTGAAACATTTTAAAATAACACTAGATTCGATCATTGCATTTGAACTATTACAGAAAGATAATATAATATCCTTCAAATGTGAAAAAATTAACGCGGTACGTTCGTGTATTGTGGAATTGAAGTTTACATTTTACGACGATAACATACTTTAGCGACATCGTTCATGACACGAACTAACCACGAACGTGACACTACAAAATTTACACCTTATAATATCTTTCAAATGTGAAAAAATTAACGCGGTACGTTCGTGTATTGTGGAATCGAAGTTTACATTTTACGACGATAACATACTTTATTTATCTGAAATATTTTAAAATGACACTAGATTCGATCATTGCATTTGAACTATAACAGAAAGATAATATAATATCCTTCAAATGTGAAAAAATTAACGCGGTACGTTCGTGTATTGTGGAATCGAAGTTTACATTTTACGACGATAACATACTTTATTTTTCTGAAATATTTTAAAATAACATTAGAATCGAACACGATAACGATATCCGAGTGATTTCATTCGATCACTAAATTTGAACTATAACAGAACGATAATATAATATCTTCGAAATGTGAAAAAATTAACGCGGTACGTTCGTGTATTGTGGAATCTAAGTTTACATTTTACGACGATAACATACTTTATTTATCTAAAATATGTTAAAATAACACTAGATTCGATCATTGCATTTGAAATATAACAGAACGATAATATAATATCTTCAAAATGTGAAAAAATTAACGCGGTACGTTCGTGTATTGTGGAATCGAAGTTTACATTTTACGACGATAACATACTTTATTTATCTGAAATATTTTAAAATAACACTAGAATCGAACACGATAACGATATCCGAGTGATTTCATTCGATCACTAAATTTGAACTATAACAGAAAGATAATATAATATCCTTCAAATGTGAAAAAATTAACGCGGTACGTTCGTGTATTGTGGAATCGAAGTTTACATTTTACGACGATATCATACTTTATTTATCTGAAATATTTTAAAATTACACTAGAATCGAACACGATAACGATATCCGAGTGATTTCATTCGATCATTGCATTTGAACTATAACAGAACGATAATAAAATATCTTTCAAATGTGAAAAAATTAACGCGGTACGTTCGTGTATTGTGGAATCGAAGTTACATTTTACGACGATAACATACTTTATTTTTCTGAAATATTTTAAAATAACATTAGAATCGAACACGATAACGATATCCGAGTGATTTCATTCGATCACTAAATTTGAACTATAACAGAACGATAATAAAATATCTTTGAAATGTGAAAAAAATAACGCGGTACGTTCGTGTATTGTGGAATCGAAGTTTACATTTTACGACGATAACATACTTCATTTTTCTGAAATATTTTAAAATAACATTAGAATCGAACACGATAACGATATCCGAGTGATTTCATTCGATCACTAAATTTGAACTATAACAGAACGATAATATAACATCTTTGAAATGTGAAAAATTAATGCGGTAAGTTCGTGGTATTGTGGAATCGAAGTTTACATTTTACGACGATAACATACTTTATTTATCTGAAACATTTTAAAATGACACTAGATTCGATCATTGCATTTGAACTATAACAGAAAGATAATATAATATCCTTCAAATGTGAAAAAATTAACGCGGTACGTTCGTGTATTGTGGAATCGAAGTTTACATTTTACGACGATATCATACTTTATTTATCTGAAATATTTTAAAATTACACTAGAATCGAACACGATAACGATATCCGAGTGATTTCATTCGATCATTGCATTTGAACTATAACAGAACGATAATAAAATATCTTTCAAATGTGAAAAAATTAACGCGGTACGTTCGTGTATTGTGGGAATCGTAGTTTACATTTTACGACGATAACATACTTTATTTATCTAAAATATGTTAAAATAACACTAGATTCGATCATTGCATTTGAAATATAACAGAACGATAATATAATATCTTCAAAATGTGAAAAAATTAACGCGGTACGTTCGTGTATTGTGGAATCGTAGTTTACATTTTACGACGATAACATACTTTATTTATCTAAAATATGTTAAAATAACACTAGATTCGATCATTGCATTTGAACTATAACAGAACGATAATAAAATATCATTGAAATGTGAAAAAAATAACGCGGTACGTTCGTGTATTGTGGAATCGAAGTTTACATTTTACGACGATAACATACTTCATTTTTCTGAAATATTTTAAAATAACATTAGAATCGAACACGATAACGATATCCGAGTGATTTCATTCGATCACTAAATTTGAACTATAACAGAACGATAATATAACATCTTTGAAATGTGAAAAAATTAACGCGGTACGTTCGTGTATTGTGGAATCGAAGTTTACATTTTACGACGATAACATACTTTATTTATCTGAAACATTTTAAAATAACACTAGATTCGATCATTGCATTTGAACTATTACAGAAAGATAATATAATATCCTTCAAATGTGAAAAAATTAACGCGGTACGTTCGTGTATTGTGGAATTGAAGTTTACATTTTACGACGATAACATACTTTAGCGACATCGTTCATGACACGAACTAACCACGAACGTGACACTACAAAATTTACATCTTATAATATCTTTCAAATGTGAAAAAATTAACGCGGTACGTTCGTGTATTGTGGAATCGAAGTTTACATTTTACGACGATAACATACTTTATTTATCTGAAATATTTTAAAATGACACTAGATTCGATCATTGCATTTGAACTATAACAGAAAGATAATATAATATCCTTCAAATGTGAAAAAATTAACGCGGGTACGTTCGTGTATTGTGGAATCGAAGTTTACATTTTACGACGATAACATACTTTATTTTTCTGAAATATTTTAAAATAACATTAGAATCGAACACGATAACGATATCCGAGTGATTTCATTCGATCACTAAATTTGAACTATAACAGAACGATAATATAATATCTTCGAAATGTGAAAAAATTAACGCGGTACGTTCGTGTATTGTGGAATCGAAGTTTACATTTTACGACGATAACATACTTTATTTTTCTGAAATATTTTAAAATAACATTAGAATCGAACACGATAACGATATCCGAGTGATTTCATTCGATCACTAAATTTGAACTATAACAGAACGATAATATAATATCTTCAAAATGTGAAAAAATTAACGCGGTACGTTCGTGTATTGTGGAATCGAAGTTTACATT
>NW_026089616.1:0-23229 GCF_905147045.1 Nymphalis io
ATACGAGCGAGATAAATAGTGCAGCACGAAAGAGCAATGAGAGTGCCGATATACGACGATATAATAAAACAATAACAATAACAATAACCAAAAAGAATCATAATACGAAAAAATGCGAATTCGATCGGTGGATCGCATTATCGTTTCTCCGACGACGACGACGACTACGTCGTCTTCGTCTAGGCGTTCGTTGATATACGAGTCGTCATCGCCTTCGACGTTAGTATCATCACGTATGAAAATAACGATATTCGCAAAAAAATATATAAATACAATACGTATCGCTGAAGCGTCGTCATCGAATCGATATACGTATATATATTAAAACGTAGTATTATAAAAGAGATACGAACATAACGATCGTCGTAAGACGTATGTAATCGTGTACTTTCAATTCGAATGTGGACGTCGTATGTACGCGGCGAACGTAACTAGCGAGAACGCTAGCTAACGAACATCGAAGTTGCACGCGTGCAGTCTTCACTCGTCGTTACCGTAGTCGTCTTCGTTATACCTGTGTACGTAGACCGGCAAGAATCCGCGCCGCGAGTCACATGTATAATATATATACGACACTGTATACGTTTCGAGTTCAAGACTCTCGTCGCTTTTCGTTTTCGTCTTTCGTTCTTCGTCTACGTCTACGTCTACGTCTACGTCTACGTTACGCGTCGTCGTCTCCGTTCGATTACGAGTCTCGTCATCGTTTACATCGATCGGTCGTTATGTGAGTGTCGATTTGAATTCGTTTTTGAATTTAATATGATATCGATCCGGTGGTGACGTCGATGTGTTTTCGTGTTTTGTGTTTTATGCGTTATATCATATTTTCATAGAGGCCTCGTGCTTTCGATCGATACGTGCGATGATGCGTTTCACACGCTCTCCTAGACGATGATACGATGATCGACGATCAGTCAGTCAGTCGATCGGTCAGTCGGCGGGGATACGAGAAGCGTCCGCTGAAAGTTTCGTTTGTTTTATTCGTAAAATGAAATAAAACAAAATGCGGTTCGGCGTTCGTATGTCGTTCGGATGCGAGACGACGACTCCGAATATAATAAAAACGGGGTCGTTCAACGCGTCCCTTCTGATGTTTCGACGTCGGTTTCTCGAGGAAAGCACGATGTTGTCGTCTTTCGATAGCGCATCGTCATCTTCAATAACTTATATTTTTTTTTAATTTTTTTTTTTTAATATTTTTTTTTTTTTAATTTTTATTTATATACTGAAAAGAAATAAAAAAAGAAAAAAAAAAAAAAATTTAAACAAACTAATATCACGGGCGTGTATAGAATCGCTTCAGTGATCGTAGAAACTAATCATCATGAAAATAAACAATTACCCTGGACGGTGGATCACTTGGCTCGCGGGTCGATGAAGAACGCAGTTAACTGCGCGTCATAGTGTGAACTGCAGGACACATTTGAACATCGACATTTCGAACGCACATTGCGGTCCGTGGAGAAACATCCAGGACCACTCCTGTCTGAGGGCCGGCTGTATAAAAATATATACCACACTGTTCAATGTTTAATGTGTATATAGTTTTTCGTAATGTTAAACTATTATACGTTATTCTCGAACACATGACGGTATCCGTTTTAGAGTTCGTTCGTATTCGTATTCGTATACGAACCGACTCTCTCTCGGTCCGTTCAAATATTTCAATACGACGTGTATGTATGTTTATGTACCATGCGTGTTCGTGTATATTACAAAATTTTTGTATTTATATACGGTTCGTGTGTACGTTTACGTCACGGAGTTTCGTTATGCGCGATGTGTGAGAGACCGAGAGCGTCGCTCGCTCTACCGATTCGTACGTCTACGTCGTCTACGTCGTCTACGTCGTCGTCGTCGTCTTCGTCGATCGGTCTAGTCGAGAGCGCGCCCCCATCTCCGACCTTTCGATCGTCGTTCTATCGTTCGATCAAAGAGGGTAATCGGATATATGAGGGCCGATCTCTTCTAGTCTAGTGAGAGAGCGAGAGTTCGTACGTTTCTCGTTATCGAACATCGATCGAACGTATTATCGATAAAACAGCTCCGTGTTCGTTACGACGTATACACATAAAGCGCGCATTGCGTACGTGATGACATGTAAACGTCGTATTCGTTTTCGAGGCGTGTCGTTTCGTGTCGCGTCGTGTCGTCTCTCGTGTCTGTGTTATCATTATATACACAGACGGCGGGGTGGCGAACGAACGAACGAACGCGCGCACGTGCGTGCACGCGCGATAACGAATAGTAGGCGGACTCGACGTCCGAAGAGCGCGTCGACGCCGACGTCGGAACGGACGGATGATGATGAAGATCTCGTCTCGTCTCGTCTCGTCTCGACGAAAGCGGCGCCGTCGCGTTGACGGATATCGCGTCTGCCTCGTTTTTTTTTTATCGTTGGCCTCAGATCAGGGAGGATCACCCGCCGAATTTAAGCATATTAGTAAGCGGAGGAAAAGTACGAGTACGAGTACGAGAGGAACCGCAGTTTCGGACATTTGGTTCATGCACTCGGCCGAGCGGCCGGTGGTGCGAAGCTACCATCCGCGGGATTATGCCTGAACGCCTCTAAGGCCGAAGCCAGCCTAGCCGAATCCGGCAAGGATATGCTCACTGTGGAGCCCCGAGAGTCGGGAGGCTCTAAACGATGTGACTTTACTAGTCGCGCTTTATTCGTAAGGTGCGACGTCGAAGCCCATTTGGAACGCGGCGATCGATGCGAGCGGTCTTAACACGTGCATCACGGCGCCGAAGTTTCGAATATACCTCAGTTCGATGTCGGGGCTCGGAATAGTCTGTAGACGACTTACGTTCCTGGCGGGGTGTTGTGCTCGGTAGAGCAGCGTCGTGCTGCGATCTGTTGAGACTCAGCCCTACGCCAGGTGATTCGTCCGAGGACGTATCCGAGAGAAATATATTCATATACATATACTCTCTATTCACTAGAAAGTATAATATGGACATATCTATGGTGGTATTCGACTTTAAAATATTACACGAAAATATTATTTTCGTGAATATTGTGATTTATGAATAAATAATAATAATAAATAAAATAGTATTAAGATGTAGGAGTAGTACGAGAGGAGTATGATACGCACGATAGACTTTTCACTTCTTTATTACACGAACGTTCCGCGTTTTATACGAAAACACTGAAATCGATAGAGGAGTCCTTCGTGAGTCAATGTCGTGGTTAGTTCGTGTTATGTATCGTTCGCCGTACGTTTAGAAAATATACAATACACGAACGTTCCGCGAAATCTTACATCGATAGAGTCCCTCGAGAGTCTGTATAGGGTCACGTTCGTGGTTAGTTCGTGTCATGTACGATGTCACTAAAGTATGTTATCGTCGTAAAATGTAAACTTCGATTCCACAATACACGAACGTACCGCGTTAATTTTTTCACATTTCAAAGATATTATATTATCGTTCTGTTATAGTTCAAATTTAGTGATCGAATGAAATCACTCGGATATCGTTATCGTGTTCGATTCTAATGTTATTTTAAAATATTTCAGAAAAATAAAGTATGTTATCGTCGTAAAATGTAAACTTCGATTCCACAATACACGAACGTACCGCGTTAATTTTTTCACATTTGAAAGATATTATATTATCGTTCTGTTATAGTTCAAATTTAGTGATCGAATGAAATCACTCGGATATCGTTATCGTGTTCGATTCTAGTGTTATTTTAAAATATTTCAGATAAATAAAGTATGTTATCGTCGTAAAATGTAAACTTAGATTCCACAATACACGAACGTACCGCGTTAATTTTTTCACATTTTGAAGATATTATATTATCGTTCTGTTATATTTCAAATGCAATGATCGAATCTAGTGTTATTTTAACATATTTTAGATAAATAAAGTATGTTATCGTCGTAAAATGTAAACTTCGATTCCACAATACACGAACGTACCGCGTTAATTTTTTCACATTTCGAAGATATTATATTATCGTTCTGTTATAGTTCAAATTTAGTGATCGAATGAAATCACTCGGATATCGTTATCGTGTTCGATTCTAATGTTATTTTAAAATATTTCAGAAAAATAAAGTATGTTATCGTCGTAAAATGTAAACTTCGATTCCACAATACACGAACGTACCGCGTTAATTTTTTCACATTTGAAAGATATTATATTATCGTTCTGTTATAGTTCAAATTTAGTGATCGAATGAAATCACTCGGATATCGTTATCGTGTTCGATTCTAGTGTTATTTTAAAATATTTCAGATAAATAAAGTATGTTATCGTCGTAAAATGTAAACTTAGATTCCACAATACACGAACGTACCGCGTTAATTTTTTCACATTTTGAAGATATTATATTATCGTTCTGTTATATTTCAAATGCAATGATCGAATCTAGTGTTATTTTAACATATTTTAGATAAATAAAGTATGTTATCGTCGTAAAATGTAAACTTCGATTCCACAATACACGAACGTACCGCGTTAATTTTTTCACATTTCGAAGATATTATATTATCGTTCTGTTATAGTTCAAATTTAGTGATCGAATGAAATCACTCGGATATCGTTATCGTGTTCGATTCTAATGTTATTTTAAAATATTTCAGAAAAATAAAGTATGTTATCGTCGTAAAATGTAAACTTCGATTCCACAATACACGAACGTACCGCGTTAATTTTTTCACATTTGAAAGATATTATATTATCGTTCTGTTATAGTTCAAATTTAGTGATCGAATGAAATCACTCGGATATCGTTATCGTGTTCGATTCTAGTGTTATTTTAAAATATTTCAGATAAATAAAGTATGTTATCGTCGTAAAATGTAAACTTAGATTCCACAATACACGAACGTACCGCGTTAATTTTTTCACATTTTGAAGATATTATATTATCGTTCTGTTATATTTCAAATGCAATGATCGAATCTAGTGTTATTTTAACATATTTTAGATAAATAAAGTATGTTATCGTCGTAAAATGTAAACTTAGATTCCACAATACACGAACGTACCGCGTTAATTTTTTCACATTTCGAAGATATTATATTATCGTTCTGTTATAGTTCAAATTTAGTGATCGAATGAAATCACTCGGATATCGTTATCGTGTTCGATTCTAATGTTATTTTAAAATATTTCAGAAAAATAAAGTATGTTATCGTCGTAAAATGTAAACTTCGATTCCACAATACACGAACGTACCGCGTTAATTTTTTCACATTTGAAGGATATTATATTATCTTTCTGTTATAGTTCAAATGCAATGATCGAATCTAGTGTCATTTTAAAATATTTCAGATAAATAAAGTATGTTATCGTCGTAAAATGTAAACTTCGATTCCACAATACACGAACGTACCGCGTTAATTTTTTCACATTTGAAAGATATTATAAGATGTAAATTTTGTAGTGTCACGTTCGTGGTTAGTTCGTGTCATGAACGATTCTAATGTTATTTTAAAATATTTCAGAAAAATAAAGTATGTTATCGTCGTAAAATGTAAACTTCGATTCCACAATACACGAACGTACCGCGTTAATTTTTTCACATTTGAAAGATATTATATTATCGTTCTGTTATAGTTCAAATTTAGTGATCGAATGAAATCACTCGGATATCGTTATCGTGTTCGATTCTAGTGTTATTTTAAAATATTTCAGATAAATAAAGTATGTTATCGTCGTAAAATGTAAACTTAGATTCCACAATACACGAACGTACCGCGTTAATTTTTTCACATTTTGAAGATATTATATTATCGTTCTGTTATATTTCAAATGCAATGATCGAATCTAGTGTTATTTTAACATATTTTAGATAAATAAAGTATGTTATCGTCGTAAAATGTAAACTTAGATTCCACAATACACGAACGTACCGCGTTAATTTTTTCACATTTCGAAGATATTATATTATCGTTCTGTTATAGTTCAAATTTAGTGATCGAATGAAATCACTCGGATATCGTTATCGTGTTCGATTCTAATGTTATTTTAAAATATTTCAGAAAAATAAAGTATGTTATCGTCGTAAAATGTAAACTTCGATTCCACAATACACGAACGTACCGCGTTAATTTTTTCACATTTGAAGGATATTATATTATCTTTCTGTTATAGTTCAAATGCAATGATCGAATCTAGTGTCATTTTAAAATATTTCAGATAAATAAAGTATGTTATCGTCGTAAAATGTAAACTTCGATTCCACAATACACGAACGTACCGCGTTAATTTTTTCACATTTGAAAGATATTATAAGATGTAAATTTTGTAGTGTCACGTTCGTGGTTAGTTCGTGTCATGAACGATTCTAATGTTATTTTAAAATATTTCAGAAAAATAAAGTATGTTATCGTCGTAAAATGTAAACTTCGATTCCACAATACACGAACGTACCGCGTTAATTTTTTCACATTTGAAAGATATTATATTATCGTTCTGTTATAGTTCAAATTTAGTGATCGAATGAAATCACTCGGATATCGTTATCGTGTTCGATTCTAGTGTTATTTTAAAATATTTCAGATAAATAAAGTATGTTATCGTCGTAAAATGTAAACTTAGATTCCACAATACACGAACGTACCGCGTTAATTTTTTCACATTTTGAAGATATTATATTATCGTTCTGTTATATTTCAAATGCAATGATCGAATCTAGTGTTATTTTAACATATTTTAGATAAATAAAGTATGTTATCGTCGTAAAATGTAAACTTCGATTCCACAATACACGAACGTACCGCGTTAATTTTTTCACATTTCGAAGATATTATATTATCGTTCTGTTATAGTTCAAATTTAGTGATCGAATGAAATCACTCGGATATCGTTATCGTGTTCGATTCTAATGTTATTTTAAAATATTTCAGAAAAATAAAGTATGTTATCGTCGTAAAATGTAAACTTCGATTCCACAATACACGAACGTACCGCGTTAATTTTTTCACATTTGAAAGATATTATATTATCGTTCTGTTATAGTTCAAATTTAGTGATCGAATGAAATCACTCGGATATCGTTATCGTGTTCGATTCTAGTGTTATTTTAAAATATTTCAGATAAATAAAGTATGTTATCGTCGTAAAATGTAAACTTAGATTCCACAATACACGAACGTACCGCGTTAATTTTTTCACATTTTGAAGATATTATATTATCGTTCTGTTGTATTTCAAATGCAATGATCGAATCTAGTGTTATTTTAACATATTTTAGATAAATAAAGTATGTTATCGTCGTAAAATGTAAACTTCGATTCCACAATACACGAACGTACCGCGTTAATTTTTTCACATTTCGAAGATATTATATTATCGTTCTGTTATAGTTCAAATTTAGTGATCGAATGAAATCACTCGGATATCGTTATCGTGTTCGATTCTAATGTTATTTTAAAATATTTCAGAAAAATAAAGTATGTTATCGTCGTAAAATGTAAACTTCGATTCCACAATACACGAACGTACCGCGTTAATTTTTTCACATTTCGAAGATATTATATTATCGTTCTGTTATAGTTCAAATTTAGTGATCGAATGAAATCACTCGGATATCGTTATCGTGTTCGATTCTAATGTTATTTTAAAATATTTCAGAAAAATAAAGTATGTTATCGTCGTAAAATGTAAACTTCGATTCCACAATACACGAACGTACCGCGTTAATTTTTTCACATTTGAAGGATATTATATTATCTTTCTGTTATAGTTCAAATGCAATGATCGAATCTAGTGTCATTTTAAAATATTTCAGATAAATAAAGTATGTTATCGTCGTAAAATGTAAACTTCGATTCCACAATACACGAACGTACCGCGTTAATTTTTTCACATTTGAAAGATATTATAAGATGTAAATTTTGTAGTGTCACGTTCGTGGTTAGTTCGTGTCATGAACGATGTCGCTAAAGTATGTTATCGTCGTAAAATGTAAACTTCAATTCCACAATACACGAACGTACCGCGTTAATTTTTTCACATTTGAAGAATATTATATTATCTTTCTGTAATAGTTCAAATGCAATGATCGAATCTAGTGTTATTTTAAAATGTTTCAGATAAATAAAGTATGTTATCGTCGTAAAATGTAAACTTCGATTCCACAATACACGAACGTACCGCGTTAATTTTTTCACATTTCAAAGATGTTATATTATCGTTCTGTTATAGTTCAAATTTAGTGATCGAATGAAATCACTCGGATATCGTTATCGTGTTCGATTCTAATGTTATTTTAAAATATTTCAGAAAAATGAAGTATGTTATCGTCGTAAAATGTAAACTTCGATTCCACAATACACGAACGTACCGCGTTATTTTTTTCACATTTCAATGATATTTTATTATCGTTCTGTTATAGTTCAAATGCAATGATCGAATCTAGTGTTATTTTAACATATTTTAGATAAATAAAGTATGTTATCGTCGTAAAATGTAAACTTCGATTCCACAATACACGAACGTACCGCGTTAATTTTTTCACATTTTGAAGATATTATATTATCGTTCTGTTATATTTCAAATGCAATGATCGAATCTAGTGTTATTTTAACATATTTTAGATAAATAAAGTATGTTATCGTCGTAAAATGTAAACTACGATTCCACAATACACGAACGTACCGCGTTAATTTTTTCACATTTGAAAGATATTTTATTATCGTTCTGTTATAGTTCAAATGCAATGATCGAATGAAATCACTCGGATATCGTTATCGTGTTCGATTCTAGTGTAATTTTAAAATATTTCAGATAAATAAAGTATGATATCGTCGTAAAATGTAAACTTCGATTCCACAATACACGAACGTACCGCGTTAATTTTTTCACATTTGAAGGATATTATATTATCTTTCTGTTATATTTCAAATGCAATGATCGAATCTAGTGTTATTTTAACATATTTTAGATAAATAAAGTATGTTATCGTCGTAAAATGTAAACTACGATTCCACAATACACGAACGTACCGCGTTAATTTTTTCACATTTGAAAGATATTTTATTATCGTTCTGTTATAGTTCAAATGCAATGATCGAATGAAATCACTCGGATATCGTTATCGTGTTCGATTCTAGTGTAATTTTAAAATATTTCAGATAAATAAAGTATGTTATCGTCGTAAAATGTAAACTTCGATTCCACAATACACGAACGTACCGCGTTATTTTTTTCACATTTCAAAGATATTTTATTATCGTTCTGTTATAGTTCAAATTTAGTGATCGAATGAAATCACTCGGATATCGTTATCGTGTTCGATTCTAATGTTATTTTAAAATATTTCAGAAAAATAAAGTATGTTATCGTCGTAAAATGTAAACTTCGATTCCACAATACACGAACGTACCGCGTTAATTTTTTCACATTTGAAAGATATTTTATTATCGTTCTGTTATAGTTCAAATGCAATGATCGAATGAAATCACTCGGATATCGTTATCGTGTTCGATTCTAGTGTAATTTTAAAATATTTCAGATAAATAAAGTATGATATCGTCGTAAAATGTAAACTTCGATTCCACAATACACGAACGTACCGCGTTAATTTTTTCACATTTGAAGGATATTATATTATCTTTCTGTTATAGTTCAAATTTAGTGATCGAATGAAATCACTCGGATATCGTTATCGTGTTCGATTCTAGTGTTATTTTAAAATATTTCAGATAAATAAAGTATGTTATCGTCGTAAAATGTAAACTTCGATTCCACAATACACGAACGTACCGCGTTAATTTTTTCACATTTTGAAGATATTATATTATCGTTCTGTTATATTTCAAATGCAATGATCGAATCTAGTGTCATTTTAAAATATTTCAGATAAATAAAGTATGTTATCGTCGTAAAATGTAAACTTCGATTCCACAATACACGAACGTACCGCGTTAATTTTTTCACATTTGAAAGATATTATAAGGTGTAAATTTTGTAGTGTCACGTTCGTGGTTAGTTCGTGTCATGAACGATGTCGCTAAAGTATGTTATCGTCGTAAAATGTAAACTTCAATTCCACAATACACGAACGTACCGCGTTAATTTTTTCACATTTGAAGGATATTATATTATCTTTCTGTAATAGTTCAAATGCAATGATCGAATCTAGTGTTATTTTAAAATGTTTCAGATAAATAAAGTATGTTATCGTCGTAAAATGTAAACTTCGATTCCACAATACACGAACGTACCGCGTTAATTTTTTCACATTTGAAGGATATTATATTATCTTTCTGTTATAGTTCAAATGCAATGATCGAATCTAGTGTCATTTTAAAATGTTTCAGATAAATAAAGTATGTTATCGTCGTAAAATGTAAACTTCGATTCCACAATACACGAACGTACCGCGTTAATTTTTTCACATTTCAAAGATATTACATTATCGTTCTGTTATAGTTCAAATTCAGTGATCGAATGAAATCACTCGGATATCGTTATCGTGTTCGATTCTAATGTTATTTTAAAATTTTTCAGAAAAATAAAGTATGTTATCGTCGTAAAATGTAAACTTCGATTCCACAATACACGAACGTACCGCGTTAATTTTTTCACATTTGAAGGATATTATATTATCTTTCTGTTATAGTTCAAATGCAATGATCGAATCTAGTGTCATTTTAAAATGTTTCAGATAAATAAAGTATGTTATCGTCGTAAAATGTAAACTTCGATTCCACAATACACGAACGTACCGCGTTAATTTTTTCACATTTGAAGGATATTATATTATCTTTCTGTTATAGTTCAAATGCAATGATCGAATCTAGTGTCATTTTAAAATATTTCAGATAAATAAAGTATGTTATCGTCGTAAAATGTAAACTTCGATTCCACAATACACGAACGTACCGCGTTAATTTTTTCACATTTGAAAGATATTATAAGATGTAAATTTTGTAGTGTCACGTTCGTGGTTAGTTCGTGTCATGAACGATGTCGCTAAAGTATGTTATCGTCGTAAAATGTAAACTTCAATTCCACAATACACGAACGTACCGCGTTAATTTTTTCACATTTGAAGGATATTATATTATCTTTCTGTAATAGTTCAAATGCAATGATCGAATCTAGTGTTATTTTAAAATGTTTCAGATAAATAAAGTATGTTATCGTCGTAAAATGTAAACTTCGATTCCACAATACACGAACGTACCGCGTTAATTTTTTCACATTTGAAGGATATTATATTATCTTTCTGTAATAGTTCAAATGCAATGATCGAATCTAGTGTTATTTTAAAATGTTTCAGATAAATAAAGTATGTTATCGTCGTAAAATGTAAACTTCGATTCCACAATACACGAACGTACCGCGTTAATTTTTTCACATTTCGAAGATGTTATATTATCGTTCTGTTATAGTTCAAATTTAGTGATCGAATGAAATCACTCGGATATCGTTATCGTGTTCGATTCTAATGTTATTTTAAAATATTTCAGAAAAATGAAGTATGTTATCGTCGTAAAATGTAAACTTCGATTCCACAATACACGAACGTACCGCGTTAATTTTTTCACATTTTGAAGATATTATATTATCGTTCTGTTATATTTCAAATGCAATGATCGAATCTAGTGTTATTTTAACATATTTTAGATAAATAAAGTATGTTATCGTCGTAAAATGTAAACTTCGATTCCACAATACACGAACGTACCGCGTTAATTTTTTCACATTTCGAAGATATTATATTATCGTTCTGTTATAGTTCAAATTTAGTGATCGAATGAAATCACTCGGATATCGTTATCGTGTTCGATTCTAATGTTATTTTAAAATATTTCAGAAAAATAAAGTATGTTATCGTCGTAAAATGTAAACTTCGATTCCACAATACACGAACGTACCGCGTTAATTTTTTCACATTTGAAAGATATTATATTATCGTTCTGTTATAGTTCAAATTTAGTGATCGAATGAAATCACTCGGATATCGTTATCGTGTTCGATTCTAGTGTTATTTTAAAATATTTCAGATAAATAAAGTATGTTATCGTCGTAAAATGTAAACTTAGATTCCACAATACACGAACGTACCGCGTTAATTTTTTCACATTTTGAAGATATTATATTATCGTTCTGTTGTATTTCAAATGCAATGATCGAATCTAGTGTTATTTTAACATATTTTAGATAAATAAAGTATGTTATCGTCGTAAAATGTAAACTTCGATTCCACAATACACGAACGTACCGCGTTAATTTTTTCACATTTCGAAGATATTATATTATCGTTCTGTTATAGTTCAAATTTAGTGATCGAATGAAATCACTCGGATATCGTTATCGTGTTCGATTCTAATGTTATTTTAAAATATTTCAGAAAAATAAAGTATGTTATCGTCGTAAAATGTAAACTTCGATTCCACAATACACGAACGTACCGCGTTAATTTTTTCACATTTCGAAGATATTATATTATCGTTCTGTTATAGTTCAAATTTAGTGATCGAATGAAATCACTCGGATATCGTTATCGTGTTCGATTCTAATGTTATTTTAAAATATTTCAGAAAAATAAAGTATGTTATCGTCGTAAAATGTAAACTTCGATTCCACAATACACGAACGTACCGCGTTAATTTTTTCACATTTGAAGGATATTATATTATCTTTCTGTTATAGTTCAAATGCAATGATCGAATCTAGTGTCATTTTAAAATATTTCAGATAAATAAAGTATGTTATCGTCGTAAAATGTAAACTTCGATTCCACAATACACGAACGTACCGCGTTAATTTTTTCACATTTGAAAGATATTATAAGATGTAAATTTTGTAGTGTCACGTTCGTGGTTAGTTCGTGTCATGAACGATGTCGCTAAAGTATGTTATCGTCGTAAAATGTAAACTTCAATTCCACAATACACGAACGTACCGCGTTAATTTTTTCACATTTGAAGGATATTATATTATCTTTCTGTAATAGTTCAAATGCAATGATCGAATCTAGTGTTATTTTAAAATGTTTCAGATAAATAAAGTATGTTATCGTCGTAAAATGTAAACTTCGATTCCACAATACACGAACGTACCGCGTTAATTTTTTCACATTTGAAGGATATTATATTATCTTTCTGTTATAGTTCAAATGCAATGATCGAATCTAGTGTCATTTTAAAATGTTTCAGATAAATAAAGTATGTTATCGTCGTAAAATGTAAACTTCGATTCCACAATACACGAACGTACCGCGTTAATTTTTTCACATTTCAAAGATATTACATTATCGTTCTGTTATAGTTCAAATTCAGTGATCGAATGAAATCACTCGGATATCGTTATCGTGTTCGATTCTAATGTTATTTTAAAATTTTTCAGAAAAATAAAGTATGTTATCGTCGTAAAATGTAAACTTCGATTCCACAATACACGAACGTACCGCGTTAATTTTTTCACATTTGAAGGATATTATATTATCTTTCTGTTATAGTTCAAATGCAATGATCGAATCTAGTGTCATTTTAAAATGTTTCAGATAAATAAAGTATGTTATCGTCGTAAAATGTAAACTTCGATTCCACAATACACGAACGTACCGCGTTAATTTTTTCACATTTGAAGGATATTATATTATCTTTCTGTTATAGTTCAAATGCAATGATCGAATCTAGTGTCATTTTAAAATATTTCAGATAAATAAAGTATGTTATCGTCGTAAAATGTAAACTTCGATTCCACAATACACGAACGTACCGCGTTAATTTTTTCACATTTGAAAGATATTATAAGATGTAAATTTTGTAGTGTCACGTTCGTGGTTAGTTCGTGTCATGAACGATGTCGCTAAAGTATGTTATCGTCGTAAAATGTAAACTTCAATTCCACAATACACGAACGTACCGCGTTAATTTTTTCACATTTGAAGGATATTATATTATCTTTCTGTAATAGTTCAAATGCAATGATCGAATCTAGTGTTATTTTAAAATGTTTCAGATAAATAAAGTATGTTATCGTCGTAAAATGTAAACTTCGATTCCACAATACACGAACGTACCGCGTTAATTTTTTCACATTTGAAGGATATTATATTATCTTTCTGTAATAGTTCAAATGCAATGATCGAATCTAGTGTTATTTTAAAATGTTTCAGATAAATAAAGTATGTTATCGTCGTAAAATGTAAACTTCGATTCCACAATACACGAACGTACCGCGTTAATTTTTTCACATTTCGAAGATGTTATATTATCGTTCTGTTATAGTTCAAATTTAGTGATCGAATGAAATCACTCGGATATCGTTATCGTGTTCGATTCTAATGTTATTTTAAAATATTTCAGAAAAATGAAGTATGTTATCGTCGTAAAATGTAAACTTCGATTCCACAATACACGAACGTACCGCGTTATTTTTTTCACATTTCAATGATATTTTATTATCGTTCTGTTATAGTTCAAATGCAATGATCGAATCTAGTGTTATTTTAACATATTTTAGATAAATAAAGTATGTTATCGTCGTAAAATGTAAACTTCGATTCCACAATACACGAACGTACCGCGTTAATTTTTTCACATTTTGAAGATATTATATTATCGTTCTGTTATATTTCAAATGCAATGATCGAATCTAGTGTTATTTTAACATATTTTAGATAAATAAAGTATGTTATCGTCGTAAAATGTAAACTACGATTCCACAATACACGAACGTACCGCGTTAATTTTTTCACATTTGAAAGATATTTTATTATCGTTCTGTTATAGTTCAAATGCAATGATCGAATGAAATCACTCGGATATCGTTATCGTGTTCGATTCTAGTGTAATTTTAAAATATTTCAGATAAATAAAGTATGATATCGTCGTAAAATGTAAACTTCGATTCCACAATACACGAACGTACCGCGTTAATTTTTTCACATTTGAAGGATATTATATTATCTTTCTGTTATAGTTCAAATGCAATGATCGAATCTAGTGTCATTTTAAAATGTTTCAGATAAATAAAGTATGTTATCGTCGTAAAATGTAAACTTCGATTCCACAATACACGAACTTACCGCATTAATTTTTTCACATTTCAAAGATGTTATATTATCGTTCTGTTATAGTTCAAATTTAGTGATCGAATGAAATCACTCGGATATCGTTATCGTGTTCGATTCTAATGTTATTTTAAAATATTTCAGAAAAATGAAGTATGTTATCGTCGTAAAATGTAAACTTCGATTCCACAATACACGAACGTACCGCGTTATTTTTTTCACATTTCAAAGATATTTTATTATCGTTCTGTTATAGTTCAAATTTAGTGATCGAATGAAATCACTCGGATATCGTTATCGTGTTCGATTCTAATGTTATTTTAAAATATTTCAGAAAAATAAAGTATGTTATCGTCGTAAAATATAAACTTCGATTCCACAATACACGAACGTACCGCGTTAATTTTTCGGGGGTGGGGGTGGGAGGTTAGGGGGTTGGGGGGGAGTTCTTTGTTTTATTCCTTGCGACGGGGAGGGGGTTGATATTATATATAAAACATTAAATATAAAAATATTCGAAAAAAATACATCCGCCGTTATGAAGCGCCGAATGTCATATTCATCGTCCGGCATATACATAGAGTACGTTCGGTTCGAACGTCGAACGATATATATGAAAATATTATTTCGTGAGACGCGTCGCAACCGTTGAAGATAAGACTCTATCGAAAAGTTGTTTTCTTCTAGTATTGTTGTATTATATTATAAAGTATTGCTGCCGCGGTCGTCGTCGTCGTAAGCTCGTCGCGGCGTTGTCGTTTTACAATAATAATATATTATACAAATAATGTGGAGAAATATACTTTTCGTTCTATAACTGTGCCGACCGACGGACGTACGTAAGTTGCTCTTTCTAAAGCGACTCCGGCGTCGTCATCGCTCCTCTCTCTCTACAAATTCATCGACATGATAACGTATGACGTTCTCGTGTAGATTTATTGTGGACCCCGATGTGTGGTGCGATGACGATGTCTTCGGAGATAAACGCGGCAGACGGAGTTTTTAAAAGATTCAGTACGTTCGTTTAATGCATATAGAAATGTATGCGAAACGGTCGTTCCTAAAACTCTTTATATTAACAAAAACTATCATGTACGAAAAATACATAACCCGAGTATCGGTACGAACACTCAAACACCGGGCGTCGATCCGAATGTTTCACGACACATATATCCGTTGAACAATAACATACGTGCACATCGTGTACGGAAGTGTTTCTAAAATGAACGATCTCGTTTCGAATATTCATATTCGTGACCGTCGAGTGTCATCTTAGAAGACGAATCGTCGTCGTCGTCGTCGTGCTCTTCTCGGGCTACTTCGATGTCGTCGGTTATTTATCATTATTTATTATGATAATGAATGAAAAAAGTCAACCGTAAGAGTCTATCGCGTCTAACGCGATCGAATCGATACGGTACGACGAACCTCGTTTCGAAGCGACGACGAACGAAGACAACGTCGTCGTCGTCGTCGTCGTCGTTGCTAGAAACGAGAATCGAGTTAAATGAGAGAAACTTACGGCGAAGGTGTCGCGTTCGCGCAAGCACGCACGGACGTGTCGTCGTCGTCGTCGAGAATAATCTATGTTAGCTCCCTGGTTGATCCTGCCAGTAGTTATATGCTTGTCTCAAAGATTAAGCCATGCATGTCTCAGTGCAAGCCGTATTAAGGCGATACCGCGAATGGCTCAATATATCAGTTTTGGTTCCTTAGATCTTACTCAGTTACTTGGATAACTGTGGTAATTCTAGAGCTAATACATGCAATCAGAACTCTGACCAGTGATGGGATGAGTGCTTTTATTAGATCAAAACCAATCGACGGAGGGCGTCTCGTCCGAAGTCGTTAATTTTGATGAATCTGGATAACTTTTGCCGATCGCATGGTCCAGTACCGGCGACGCATCTTTCAAATGTCTGCCTTATCAACTTTCGATGGTAGTTTCTGCGACTACCATGGTTGTCACGGGTAACGGGGAATCAGGGTTCGATTCCGGAGAGGGAGCCTGAGAAACGGCTACCACATCCAAGGAAGGCAGCAGGCGCGCAAATTACCCACTCCCGGCACGGGGAGGTAGTGACGAAAAATAACGATACGGGACTCTTTCGAGGCCTCGTAATCGGAATGAGTACACTTTAAATATTTTAACGAGGAACAATTGGAGGGCAAGTCTGGTGCCAGCAGCCGCGGTAATTCCAGCTCCAATAGCGTATACTAAAATTGTTGCGGTTAAAAAGCTCGTAGTTGCATTTGTGCGCCGCGCTGTCGGTGCACCGCATCCGCGGTGATACTGACACGTTTGCGGAGCATATCGTCGGTGAGCCGGCGGTAAAACGCCGGTTCAATATCAAAATCCTATCGCGGTGCTCTTCGGTGAGTGTCGAGGTGGGCCGACAATTTTACTTTGAACAAATTAGAGTGCTCAAAGCGGGCTCAAAATGCCGCTTGAATATTTCGTGCATGGAATAATAGAATATGATCTCGGTTCTATTTTGTTGGTTTTCAGAACTCCGAGGTAATGATTAATAGGGATAACTGGGGGCATTCGTATTGCGACGTTAGAGGTGAAATTCTTGGATCGTCGCAAGACGAACATCAGCGAAAGCATTTGCCAAAGGTGTTTTCATCAATCAAGAACGAAAGTTAGAGGTTCGAAGGCGATTAGATACCGCCCTAGTTCTAACCGTAAATATGTCATCTAGCGATCCGCCGACGTTACTACAATGGCTCGGCGGGCAGCTTCCGGGAAACCAAAGATTTTGGACTCCGGGGGGAGTATGGTTGCAAAGCTGAAACTTAAAGGAATTGACGGAAGGGCACCACCAGGAGTGGAGCCTGCGGCTTAATTTGACTCAACACGGGAAATCTCACCAGGCCCGGACACCGGAAGGATTGACAGATTAATAGCTCTTTCTTGATTCGGTGGGTGGTGGTGCATGGCCGTTCTTAGTTGGTGGAGCGATTTGTCTGGTTAATTCCGGTAACGAACGAGACTCTAGCCTGCTAAATAGGCGTCGTCATTTAGGTGTGCCCGATTTCGGTCGAGCAACTCACTGGCGGCGTATTAAAATTCTTCTTAGAGGGACCGGCGGCTTCGAGCCGCACGAGATTGAGCAATAACAGGTCTGTGATGCCCTTAGATGTCCTGGGCCGCACGCGCGCTACACTGAAGGAATCAGCATGTTCTCCCTGGCCTAGAGGCCCGGGCAACCCGTTGAAACTCCTTCGTGCTGGGGATTGGGGTTTGCAATTATCCCCCATAAACGAGGAATTCCTAGTAAGCGCGAGTCATAAGCTCGCGTTGATTACGTCCCTGCCCTTTGTACACACCGCCCGTCGCTACTACCGATTGAATGATTTAGTGAGGTCTTCGGACCGACACGCGGTGGCTTCACGGCCGTCGGCGTTGCTGGGAAGTTGACCAAACTTGATCATTTAGAGGAAGTAAAAGTCGTAACAAGGTTTCCGTAGGGGAACCTGCGGAAGGATCATTAACGTACGTTTATCTATCTCGAATTCTGTTTCGTCTCTGTGCGGATCGAGCTCTTCTCTGTATACGAGCGAGATAAATAGTGCAGCACGAAAGAGCAATGAGAGTGCCGATATACGACGATATAATAAAACAATAACAATAACAACAACCAAAAAGAATCATAATACGAAAAAATGCGAATTCGATCGGTGGATCGCATTATCGTTTCTCCGACGACGACGACGACTACGTCGTCTTCGTCTAGGCGTTCGTTGATATACGAGTCGTCATCGCCTTCGACGTTAGTATCATCACGTATGAAAATAACGATATTCGCAAAAAAATATATAAATACAATACGTATCGCTGAAGCGTCGTCATCGAATCGATATACGTATATATATTAAAACGTAGTATTATAAAAAGAGATACGAACATAACGATCGTCGTAAGACGTATGTAATCGTGTACTTTCAATTCGAATGTGGACGTCGTATGTACGCGGCGAACGTAACTAGCGAGAACGCTAGCTAACGAACATCGAAGTTGCACGCGTGCAGTCTTCACTCGTCGTTACCGTAGTCGTCTTCGTTATACCTGTGTACGTAGACCGGCAAGAATCCGCGCCGCGAGTCACATGTATAATATATATACGACACTGTATACGTTTCGAGTTCAAGACTCTCGTCGCTCTTCGTTTTCGTTTTCGTCTTTCGTTCTTCGTCTACGTCTACGTCTACGTCTACGTTACGCGTCGTCGTCTCCGTTCGATTACGAGTCTCGTCATCGTTTACATCGATCGGTCGTTATGTGAGTGTCGATTTGAATTCGTTTTTGAATTTAATATGATATCGATCCGTGGTGACGTCGATGTGTTTTCGTGTTTTGTGTTTTATGCGTTATATCATATTTTCATAGAGGCCTCGTGCTTTCGATCGATACGTGCGATGATGCGTTTCACACGCTCTCCTAGACGATGATACGATGATCGACGATCAGTCAGTCAGTCGATCGGTCAGTCGGCGGGGATACGAGAAGCGTCCGCTGAAAGTTTCGTTTGTTTTTTTCGTAAAATGAAATAAAACAAAATGCGGTTCGGCGTTCGTATGTCGTTCGGATGCGAGACGACGACTCCGAATATAATAAAAACGGGGTCGTTCAACGCGTCCCTTCTGATGTTTCGACGTCGGTTTCTCGAGGAAAGCACGATGTTGTCGTCTTTCGATAGCGCATCGTCATCTTCAAATAACGTATATTTTTTTTTAATTTTTTTTTTTTAATATTTTTTTTTTTTTAATTTTTATTTATATACTGAAAAGAAATAAAAAAAGAAAAAAAAAAAAAATTTAAACAAACTAATATCACGGGCGTGTATAGAATCGCTTCAGTGATCGTAGAAACTAATCATCATGAAAATAAACAATTACCCTGGACGGTGGATCACTTGGCTCGCGGGTCGATGAAGAACGCAGTTAACTGCGCGTCATAGTGTGAACTGCAGGACACATTTGAACATCGACATTTCGAACGCACATTGCGGTCCGTGGAGAAACATCCAGGACCACTCCTGTCTGAGGGCCGGCTGTATAAAAATATATACCACACTGTTCAATGTTTAATGTGTATATAGTTTTTCGTAATGTTAAACTTTTATACGTTATTCTCGAACACATGACGGTATCCGTTTTAGAGTTCGTTCGTATTCGTATTCGTATACGAACCGACTCTCTCTCGGTCCGTTCAAATATTTCAATACGACGTGTATGTATGTTTATGTACCATGCGTGTTCGTGTATATTACAAAATTTTTGTATTTATATACGGTTCGTGTGTACGTTTACGTCACGGAGTTTCGTTATGCGCGATGTGTGAGAGACCGAGAGCGTCGCTCGCTCTACCGATTCGTACGTCTACGTCGTCTACGTCGTCTACGTCGTCGTCGTCGTCTTCGTCGATCGGTCTAGTCGAGAGCGCGCCCCCATCTCCGACCTTTCGATCGTCGTTCTATCGTTCGATCAAAGAGGGTAATCGGATATATGAGGGCCGATCTCTTCTAGTCTAGTGAGAGAGCGAGAGTTCGTACGTTTCTCGTTATCGAACATCGATCGAACGTATATCGATAAAACAGCTCCGTTTTCGTTACGACGTATACACATAAAGCGCGCATTGCGTACGTGATGACATGTAAACGTCGTATTCGTTTTCGAGGCGTGTCGTTTCGTGTCGCGTCGCGTCGTGTCGTCTCTCGTGTCTGTGTTATCATTATATACACAGACGGCGGGGTGGCGAACGAACGAACGAACGCGCGCACGTGCGTGCACGCGCGATAACGAATAGTAGGCGGACTCGACGTCCGAAGAGCGCGTCGACGCCGACGTCGGAACGGACGGATGATGATGAAGATCTCGTCTCGTCTCGTCTCGTCTCGACGAAAGCGGCGCCGTCGCGTTGACGGATATCGCGTCTGCCTCGTTTTTTTTTTATCGTTGGCCTCAGATCAGGGAGGATCACCCGCCGAATTTAAGCATATTAGTAAGCGGAGGAAAAGAAACTAACCAGGATTTCCTTAGTAGCGGCGAGCGAACAGGAAATAGCCCAGCACTGAATCCCGCGGTTGTAACGATCGCGGGAGATGTGGTGTTCGGGAGGTATCGCTTTCTCGTCGTCGCCACTCCTGTCCAAGTTCGTCTTGAACGGGGCCGTTTTCCCGTAGAGGGTGCCAGGCCCGTAGCGACGGAGCGAGACGGCGAGAGGTACGCTCCTCAGAGTCGGGTTGCTTGAGAGTGCAGCCCTAAGTGGGTGGTAAACTCCATCTAAGGCTAAATATTACCGCGAGACCGATAGCGAACAAGTACCGTGAGGGAAAGTTGAAAAGAACTTTGAAGAGAGAGTTCAAGAGTACGTGAAACCGTTCAGGGGTAAACCTGCGAAACTCGAATGAACGAACGGAGAGATTCATCGTCATTCGACGGCGTACGGGCGCGCGCCTCGATGTCGCGCATACGTGTCCCCTAGCGGGTTCGTCGTGTGTGACACGGGTCGCGTCCGTCGACGTTCGTCGACGGCGTGCACTTCTCTCTCAGTAATACATCGCGACCCGTTCGATGTCGGTCTAAGCGCCGTTCGGGAGTCCAGTCGTGTTCGTGTTCGCGCACGCACTATTGGACCGTGACGGTGGCCGACCGGCCGTCGGACGGTAGTACAAAATCGTACATATAATACGAATCGCGCACGCGTCTCACGCGCGTCCGGCCCGACGCAAGCGAACGTCGTCCGTCGATTTCCTGCCCGAGTGCGGACGTCGACGCGGCGTTGCTGTCGTCGCTGCCGTGTTTTGTCTCGGACTGTGCGCGTATCCGTCTGCGATGATTCATTTTCGGGCACTCGCAGGACCCGTCTTGAAACACGGACCAAGGAGTCTAGCATGTGTGCGAGTCATTGAGATATTTAAAACATAAAACTGAAAGGCGCAACGAAAGTGAAGGCGCGCGCGCGCTAAACACGCGCGCACGCTCAGGGAGGATGGAGCTTCGGTCTCGATCGATCTCTCGCACTCCCGAGGCGTCTCGTTTCCAATCCGTGAATGCAGGCGCGCTCTGAGCACAGATGCTGGGACCCGAAAGATGGTGAACTATGCCTGGTCAGGTCGAAGTCAGGGGAAACCCTGATGGAGGACCGTAGCGATTCTGACGTGCAAATCGATCGTCGGAACTGGGTATAGGGGCGAAAGACTAATCGAACCATCTAGTAGCTGGTTCCGTCCGAAGTTTCCCTCAGGATAGCTGGCGTCGATAATTAACAGTCCCATCCGGTAAAGCGAATGATTAGAGGCATTGGGGCCGAAACGACCTCAACCTATTCTCAAACTTTAAATGGGTGAGAACTCCGGCTTACTCGAACGATGAAGCCGGAGATCTGATGACGGTGCCAAGTGGGCCAATTTTGGTAAGCAGAACTGGCGCTGTGGGATGAACCAAACGTAGTGTTAAGGCGCCTAAAAAACGCTCATGGGACACCATGAAAGGCGTTGGTCGCTCATGACAGCAGGACGGTGGCCATGGAAGTCGGAATCCGCTAAGGAGTGTGCAACGACTCACCTGCCGAAGCAACCAGCCCTGAAAATGGATGGCGCTGAAGCGTTTTGCCTATACACTACCGTTACGGGCACGTGCGACGTTGTACGTTTGCGTCATTATGCCGTAACGAGTAGGACGTGCGCGGCGGAGTGCGCAGAAGGGTCTGGGCGTGAGCCCGCTTGGAGCCTCCGTCGGTGCAGATCTTGGTGGTAGTAGCAAATACTCCAGCGAGGCCCTGGAGGACTGACGTGGAGAAGGGTTTCGCGTGAACAGTAGTTGCTCGCGAGTCAGTCGATCCTAAGCTCAAGGAGAGATCTTATGTCGATGTGGCGTGTTTTTTTTTTATGTATGTATATATATATAAACTGAATAACGCCCTTCGAGCGAAAGGGAATCCGGTTCCTATTCCGGAACCCGGCAGCGGAACCGTTTCAATAATCGTTCCCTCGTTTCAAAGCGAGTGTTCGACGGGGTAACCCAAAGTGGCCTGAAGACGCCGCCGAGGGGTCCGGGAAGAGTTTTCTTTTCTGCCTGAGCGTTCGAGTTCCATGGAATCCTATAGAAGGGAGATATGGTTCGGAACGCGAAGAGCACCGCATTTGCGGCGGTGTCCGGATACTCTCTGCGGACCTTGAAAATTCAGGTGAGGGATGTACGTGGAGATGTCGCGCCGGTTCGAC